>NW_019724587.1:131281-145099 GCF_002891405.2 Cryptotermes secundus | reverse complement strand
AGTTAATGTTACCTTCCAAGGTAATCCTACACATAACACTGCAAGATGAGTTTCCCTACCAGATTATTCGACCGGAATGTTGCAAGCTTTCTATAATCTCGTGTATGCTCATGTTCCAAATCATTTAAACGTCTTACTTCTATTTACAGTAGGGAAATTTAGTTGTAGCACCTGCAAGTATACCACAATTTCTTCCACATTTTCTATTTCAGATCACCATTCATGTCTACTCTAATATCCCTGAAGCTCTTAATAGCGTCATGCCAAATTGAATCTCCTACGTTTGAGAATGTAGTGGGCCCTTCAGGCGCCGCGAATTTGACGAGGTCACTTAACTGTTCTAGTATAAGACCGTATGATGTCTGAATAGTACATGATAAGAATATCAATTTTAAAACTTACGCCAAAAAATGAAACAAATTCAAAATGCCGAATACTTTATAGGCATATCGAAAGTTGCAATTCACTGGCCTTCTTGAAGGCTTAATTCAGAATGTGTTTAAACATACTACATGCTATCGTCCGATATTCTAGAAACTAGAAAACATGACGTTTCGGAAACTGGTCTGTTTCCGTTCTTAAGTAGGGGATGGAGGCACGTATACAGGTGGGTCCAGTAGAAAGACCTGCATCAATGTGGTATGAGGTTAGCTCTTTATAAGGGATTCAGCAGAATAGGTGTGTCTCCCCCTCACGTGAGGACGGAAACAGGTCAAGTTTCCGAAACACCGTGTTTTCAGTTTTCTAGAATACTGGACGATGGACAAAGTTCAAAACCCCAGTAATTCTGAGTATCGCCAGTGTCAGAATAATTTAGAATCGGTATCATATTCTGAGTTGTTCTTATCTCAATATTTAGTCAAACACCACCACTTTTTAAAGAAGAAAAAAGTTTGAGATTATCCTAATAGCATGTTCCTCCCTTGAAACGTCCTGTAAGTACATTATCTCCTGCTTCCTTTCTCGTGTAGTGTGTGTCTAGAATGTCTAGATATTTTGGTTGCAGTTCTAGATACATATTTACTCTCGCATGCCACTTAAATCCAGTTAACTTGTTTGGAGTCCTCCCCTTGTCTATGTGAACGTGTTGAGTCTGTGAAGGAAAAAGCATAACATGCCGGGGTCACACGCCTCTTCATACCTGGACTGAAACTAGTTTCTGTCAGGTCCCATTCTTCTTTGTGTGTAACTTAGATACGCAATTAGCTGCCTCCGTAGTCTAGGAGTAAGGTTCCCACCTCATGACTCAAGGTACGCGGGTTCAAACCCGGCGGAGGTCGTGGAATTTTTAAGGGCGTAAAAATTCAGGGAACAAGTCCTCCGGGAGGGACTTCAAGCCGTGGGTCCCGTGTCGTAGCTTTACGGCACGTAAAAGAACCTCATGTCCTAAGGGGACCACTGAGCCAAATTCAGGACATTTCCCGCCCAACGCCTCGGGCAGATACCGCTGAGCCAGTAGAGGCCGAACTCGCTGGCTGAGTCGGGACTGATGGCACGCACCAGTACCGGTAGGGAATAGAGACAGGTAGAATATCATAGGGGGACGCACAATAGACCAACAGTTGGTCTAAGTGCATGGGGAAACCCACCCTCTCCAATACAATACAATAGATACGCAATTTATTTGACGTGAAAAGCATTATTCGTGTAGGATCTGAAGCACTCACAGCAATGAATATGAAGAGTAGTGTCTTCTGGAATATAAACCCTTGCAGTTTCTTTTTTTTATTGTCAGTGGAGTGGGACTAAGTTCCTTGTACTGCGGCCATTACTGGCCTATTGTACCAGCCCCAGATGATAGGTGAGGGTGATTGTGGAGCAATTGGTGGAATGAAGTTTGGCAGGAGAAACCGAAGTACTCGGAGAAAACCTGCCCCAGCGCCACTTTGTCCATCACAAATCCCACTTGACCAGACCCGGGATCGAACCCGGGCCGCTGCGGTGGGATGCCAGCGACTAACTGCTTGAGCTATAGTGCGGCCAATCTTTGCAGTTAAATAAAGGTCAGCATACATTTCGGAGGAACATTTCGCCTCCATCTTCAGGTTTGAAAAATGAGCTAAGTAAGGAACCCGATTCATGAAGATTTATTATTTGGCTTATTTTTCGTTTCTGAAGATGGAGGAAACATGTTCCTCTGAAACTTGGGTCGACATTCAACGGACTACACGGCGTTATATTCCAGAATACAGAAATTTTAGACACGTCTTATTGCAATAAGATATTCTAGGGCGATCGGCCTCTTAAATTCGGAGATGGTGTAGGCAGTTATGGTCATGAAAACGTCGGAATTTTGTTCCGAATTGACAGGAATGACAGCCCAAGAAGATACTGTCACATTGAAATATTCATGTTACATATCTCTTATAACTGTTTTCATGCCAAAATTGGAAATTGAACTAAATATTTGTACGGACAGAACATAGAAGTTTAATAGTTAGAATTTTTTCTTCATATTCAGAAATTTCTGGTCCCAAGAAAATTTAGATGGGCTGGATTTGCAGTCCGAATCGAGATAAAAAGTACATAAATTGAGACTGTGAACTTGATATGCAGGGAAGCAGTACTAACTATGGATGGTAGGATACTTTTGCAGTTAGTCAAGAAGAATATATATAACGATATGGGATGAATTCATTTGAGCCAGGATACCATCCTGTGCTGGAATATTGTGAACACGTTAATGAACCTTCGAGTTTTATAATAAGCAAGAAATGGTATTTTGCGATTACTGCCTTCTAACGAAGGGCTTTAGGTTGCTACGGAAACCAGTAACACTGTGATTTCTCTTTCAGTCCCGGAGAAGAGTTTGGTACTGACGCAAACCAAGCTGAAAGAACACAAAGCTGTGAATATCACATGCAAAGCTGAAGGCGTTTTTCCGGAGCCCGAGCTGGCCATTCACAGCACGGAACGGTAAGTTCGTACAAACTAGAGAAAGTTTATTGTTTGGAATATATCTGTATTCGTGCCACAAGAAGAATTAAAGCAGAGCTCATTGCCGGGCTCTTCTGAACACGGTAATGAACCTGCGGATTCCACCAAAGGACTAAATATATTGAATTTTCAAGCTACAGCATCGTAAGAATGATTCAGCTCAGTATAGCAATAACATGCCGGTAAATGCTTCTTTAAATTGAAAGGAACCCGGAGACACGTTTCTAATTTTAAAACATCTCTAACAAGAAGAGTTTGTGAGCAGAGACATGAATGTATCAACATGTTCTGCTGAAATGTAGGTATCGTAACACATAAGTCCATTGCTAGGTAACGGCTTTTTAAACATGTCTCCGGGGTTATGTCAGAGACATCGATTCATAGGCAACACGTACATATTTTTTTTTCCATTACAACGGCTGGTCTCTTAAATCCAATCAATGAAACCTGTAGCCCACAGTTCTTGTCACACGTGACAATAGGGTGCTACAAGTAGGTCCACTCAGCAGTAACGAGGTGCAGCGACGAAGATCCGTTTATGTAGAATGGCCTGCCACACATCTCAATAAACTTAATTCTAACGAGGTTAAAAAAAATAACAACTAACTCAGTGGAGCTGATTCCAGTTGCAGAGCTGCTCAACAGTTTCCCAATATTTTATGGAACCCGGAGGTTCATTACCGTGTACGCACGACCCTTCCTCTGGTTTATATCCTGAGCCAGAGGAATCCCATCCACGCCACCTCATCCTATTTTTCTAAGATCCATCTTAATATTATCCTCCCACCCACGGGTGTATATTCCTAGTGGTGTTTTTCCTTCTGGTTTTCATGCAACAAGATATCCCTAAAAGGTAATCAGGATCTTCTAGTAAAATTGTAATGAACCAAAACATAAATTTGATGAGGTGTTCTTGTTGCTTACTTTTTCCTTTTCGAACTTGAAAGTACTCTTAGAGGCAGCATATGTTTCTGAACCCGTGGTAAATTTGTTAGTTCATATTTTCCATTTTGCTGCTACCAGCGATAAGATCGAAGGTAATCTTACAAAAATAAATCGACCAGGCAACTTTTGGTGTAAATTTTCACGAACAAGTTTTATCGAAATCCGTTGAGCTGCATCCGGGAGAATTACTGCTAGCGGACACTTGGCATATATACAGATGGACAAATGTACACGGTGAGATAACTTATGCCTAGTGTGTGTGTGTACAGATAACGTGTAACAAGGCAACCAACACTCGCAACTCAGAATCATCATATTATGCATTTGTTGTAAGCTTGTACGCAGTGTTCACTGACTCCGGCCCTTATTTGCATCAGTTACATTGCACCAATTGATGCGAGAATTTGTTCGCGAATGTTCTGTAGAGAGAGCATCTCGGCCTGTGTGATGGCACCGTGTACGAGTGTTTCTGTATAAGCCTACGTGGCATGAAGACAGGCAAGAAATATCTCTGATGTTAATGAGACTGTGTTGCAACGAATCATAAAAAATCCATGGAGGGAACCATTAGTTTCATGTATTTTTTTATCGCTAGTGGGTGGGACTAAGTCCCTTGTACTGCGGCCATTTCTGGCCTATTGTACCAGCACCAGATGATAGGTGAGGGTGAGTGTGGAGCAATTGGTGGAATGAAGATTGGCATGTGAAACCGAAGTATTCGGAGAAAACCTGCCCCAGCGCTACTTTGTCCACCACAAATCCCACTTGACCACACCCGGGATCGAACCCGGGAAGCCGCGATGGGAAGACAGCGACTAACCGCTTGAGCTGTGGCGCGGCCTGGTTTCAAATATTACCGGTCCCTAATGGGTTAAAAAACATTGGTAATGAGTAAATTTATAAAAGTTTATCAACTCCGTCCAGTGTGACTGATAAATGTTCTATTATCCTTTTTATTCTTTCGTACTTAACATGTTTCGGTCTGAGAAACCATCTTCAGAAAGATATGTCAATACAGGCAATATCATTACAATACCACGAATATAACTCTGATTCTTTAACAACTATAGCGATGCGCATGAATATATTAAAATATTTATAAATTATTACAATTAGTTTTCTTACAAGTGTAGTTTAAAATACGTTGTAAAAATCTAGAACCGATTTGGTTCGTGCTCTTTACACTGTCTCTCTTTAAAGGAAGTTGAGTGTCTACCGCGTCGTGGTTCCGTCGTTTGATGAATAGGACTGCTTAGTGTCGTCCTGTTGTTCGGGCCGCACTGTGTTGTTATACAGTATAACAAGAGTATAACAACATTTATCAGTCACGCCGGACGGAGCTGATAACCTTTTATAATATTACTAGTGTGACGGACCAGGATGAACCAAATCACATGGTAAAGTTGTTCCTATGCTAAATGAATTAAGCAACATGCCATGAAGACGTATGGGAGAGTGGAGTTATAATATTTCCACCATTCTTCACCTCGGCATTAGATGGAGGATAGCGTTCAGTTTCACTCTCCGGCAGCTTTACCCCCGGAAAGAGCAACCGATACCAATTTTGTAGGAGATTGGTTGGACCCCAGAGCCGGTCTAGGCGCTATTGAGAGAGGAAAGTCTCGGTCTGGTTCGTTAATTTCTTCACTTTCACATATGTACTCTAGTGGTCAGAGTTCCTGACTAAAGATCCAGAGGTCCCGGGTTCGATTCCCGGCACTACAAGGTTTTCTGAGAAGTAGTGGATCTGGAACTGGGTCCACTCAGCCTCGTGAGGATAATTGAGTGCTATTTCATGGAAACAGCTTCTCCGGCCTAGAAAACCGAGATTAACATCCGTGAGGATCCACTGCGCTTACCACGTGACACCCTCTATCCGCTAAAGTTGGCACTAACTTCGCCGGCATGCGGCGTTCGCTCGGTCGGTCGGTCGGTCGGTATAGTTCGCTTACGGACTACAGGCCATGGGGTTTGTTTGTTTGGCTGGAAGTTACGTAATTAATTCCCACAGTTTCTGAGCATTCTGCAAGCGAACGTAAATGTCTAACGTATTTTTCGAATATATCCTAAACCAGTTCGCTTGTCAGCCTGAGACATGCTATAAGCTCGCCTCTCAATGTAAGGGTTTTGTATGAATTCTTATACTAGTTTTCGTTCAGTTGATAGTCACCCAAACCGATGTCATATTTTCTGTAGGAACACACTAGGTCACCGATGAACTTTTCGGGTGTAAATAATGTTAGCGCCATTCAGTGTCTCTTACACAAATATTTAACACAATATCCAAGATCGAAATATCTACTCTAATGTCCGTCGAGTGAAATATATTCATGACAGTACATTACTGCCTGGAAGAACTAAAACTAGTTCGGTCGCTTTTCATTGTTGGTTACTGCTGAACACAGTCAACTTATGTAGCCTCGTAAAAGTCGCCTAGCAACGACTGCTCAGATCATGTGAGCTTTGTACGAGTAATTTCCACCCTCTGTGGTAAGTTAAGGTAAAAAAAGGTGAAGTTGTCCCTGTGCTTAACTAATTAAGCACTACACCATGAAGACGTATGGGGGAGTGGATGTATAGATCCAAGTTTTCTTGACGTCGACAATAGTTGAAGAAAAGTGGTGAGCTTCACGCGCCGGCTGCTTTATCCCCGAGAAAAAGTCCCCGGTACCCATTGGATATGAGATTGGGTGGACTCCAGAGCCGGTCTTGACGCTGATAAGAACAATTTCTTGACCCTACCGGGACTCGAATTCCGACACCTCGGTCATCCAGCCCGTAACCAGTCGCTATGCCGTGTACAGGACGAATATAACACAAGAACGTTAAAAATATATATGCAGAATCTCTGCAAGGAAACTACTTGGCGATATTGCCCTACGAAAGCAAGACGGAGGCTGTAGAGTAATACCTTCCGTCTTATAAATAACATTTCTCGTTAAGGAAGGAAATTTTTATGTTTAACAATTTCCTCTACCTTGTAACTGGATGTTACGCGCTTGGTAATAATTAAATATTTTACTGCGGAAACATACAGTCAAGAGAAATTCTGCTGATATATAACTATAACAGGGGAAAGTAAAAACCACCTTACTGGATGTTTAATACTGACGTCACTTGTATTAAAATGACCCCTGCTACCGTGTTTGTTTCAGTACTGTTGAATCATGTATGTATAACAAAGGAACTGTCGGTTGTTAAAGAAAGAAAGCCCACAAAAGAAGTGTTTGAATCAAGATGTAATATCTGATGGAAACTGAGTGGCTCTGCTGGTTATGTGAGACACCTCCGCTTATTTGCGTCATCCCCTTTAAGAAGAGATACACCTGTTTCGATGCGTGTTGATGACTGAGCTGTACTACGTGGAAAGATACAAGGAGCAGGCTTCCATTTATTGTACCTGACCGCAATTGTGGATTTATTTGACTTTAATCTCTACTACTACTACTACTACTACTACTACTACTACTACTACATATTGCTGAAGGATGAAACTGATTCCTTATACGGTTATCATCATCGTGGAATTGCTACTCATTTCTTAAAGAATAAAACTGGATTTTGAGAAGATTAGTACAGTATTATGTGACATTTACTTTTGTTGCTAGAGAGCCGTAGTTTGTAATTGCAGGTTAGGAGACGTTGTACAGAGGGTAGGCATGTTTAAAGATTCTGTAATACAGATGTTTTATGGATACATTTATCAACGGGAAAATATAATATTAAGGAAAAGGAACGATTAAAAGACTCTCTGAATGCCAACGGACTTTGTGTTAATCTCACCATATGAATCCCTCGGGGTGGAATTTCCTTCCTGGCAGGAAACATTATTTACAATTAAAGGGTGAAAGGCATAAGAATTTACGCATATACTCTTATCCATTAGGGCGCAATGAATATAGTAACAGAGCAGAAATTCTAAGTAGTGGAAAATGCTGTCGCATTTTACAAACTGGAAAATAGGTTATGTGAAGCTACGTACTTCCTACACATTACTAAACCGGAAGTCGTAACTGGATGAAATGATGAATGTTCCTAGTTCATGTTTGAACGTATGCTTCCCGTTTTTAATTCGGGTGCTTATAAATATCAGTTATTTAGTTATTTCAATACTGACGTCTAAGTATATGTTGCTGTCTCGTCACCAAAATGCACGGCAAAATCATGACATAAAGATAGGAACAGAAGTTTTGAATATGTGGCATTGTTCAGATATTTTGGAACGACGATAACACATCAAGACCTGATTCAAGAATAAATTAAGAGACGATTGAATTCTGGTAATGCTTGCTACCATTCAATCCAGAATATTTTGTCTTCTCATCTACTGTCCAAAGACAACAAAAATAGAATAAACATAACTATAGTTTTTCCTGTGGTTCAGTATGAGTGTGAAACTTAGTCTCTGACATTAAGGGAGGAACATAGACCGAGGGTGTTTGAGAAGAGGGCGCAGAGGAGAATATTTGGATCGAAGAGAGATGGAGGGACATAAGTTTGGAGAAAACTTCATAATGAGAAGCTTCATAACTTGCATTCTTCGCTAAATATAATTGATGAGATGGACAGGGCAAGTAGCACAAATGGTAGCGAAGAGGAATGCATAGAGGATATTAGTGGGAAAGCCACTTTGAAGACCAAGGCTTAGGTGTTGGAGAAAATATAAAAATGGATCTTAGAGAGATAGGATGGGATGGTATGTATTGGGTTGATCTGTCTCAGGATGTGGACCAGTGGAGGGCTGTTGTGAACATGGTAATAAACATTCGGGTTCCATAAAATGCTGGGAAATTCTTGAGAAGCTGCGGAGTTGGCGGTTTCTCAAGAAGGACTCAGTTCCATGAGTGAGTGAATAAGTAAGTAAGTAAGTAAGTAAGTAAGTAAGTAAGTAAGCAAGCAAGCAAGCTATGGCCGCGCTGGCTTCCCACCGCGGCGGTCCGGGTCCGATCCCGGGTCTGCTCAAGTGGGATGTGTGGTGGACAAAGTGGCCCTGGGGCGGGTTTCCTCCGAGTATTTCGGTTTCCCGTGCCAATCTTCATTCCACCAAATTCTCCGTCATCATAATCACCTGGGGCAGGCTACAATAGGCCAGTCAGTGGCCGCCATGCAAAGTGGACCCAGTTGGACTCCACCACCCACTAAGCGAATTAAAAAAAAATTAAGCCGATTCGTGCATACACACGGACGGACTTGGCGAAATGAATGCGACCACCCCCCTCACCCATTGTTGCGAAAGGTCATAGAAATCGTGAATATGAAATAGAGCATAAACTAACAGTAATAGTATTACCAAAATACAGGACTGTCTTTTTTATTTTGTTATACAATTTAAGAAGCTACGTAGATATTTTGAAGCAGATCAGAGCCAATACGTAACAATTAAGACACTTATGTAAATGAAGATCTTGTTCTCCTACTTGAAATGCTGAAGTTGTGAGAACTGAGGAAATGCTTCAATGCGCAGATTTGTTCAACGTAAGGTCTGCTGTATATTTATAACAGAGCCATTTACTGCTATAGGAATTTTATGTGCTGGAAAAATGTAACTGTAATTTCAAATTATTCCATGATGCATGAAAAAATACAGAATATATTCTTCAAAATGAAATTACCTCCCCTAATCCCATGAACCTGTTTTATATATGTTCACGTAAGAGCTTCAGAGCCCCGACTTTGACATTAAAACTATTCCAGGTTCCCTGGTCACTTTCGGAATACGTGCATTGCAACATCAAATTCAAAACTCATGAAATATTCTCCAAGCGCAACATTCTAAAGCGAAGTTCTTTCCATTATTTAGTGCGTATACTGACGTGGACTTTAAAATAAAAAAAGCTAGCGAAATTGTGCAAACAGTTTAGATCTTTGGGCCTACAGCATTGTATTGCCTATTTACGTTAACTTTAGTCTTCGGATTATATTTATGCCAAATGTTAAATTGTCTTGTTCAGTGATATAGATTTTATCTTATAGCAACATCATCAGTGCATTAAAAGCCAAGAATGCCCTTATGTGTATATACGCGCATATACATATTTGCATACACAGAAGTTATGTTTATGTATGTGCGTGGACGTGTGCTGTGATGTTATTAACTAGATAAACATTTTGTGAATACGGTAATGAACATTCGTGTTCCTTAAAAACTTGAATTTCTTAAAACAAGTCAAACAATTACGAACCTACTTACGGTGTAAACCGTAAGTAGCTTGTATGTATATGAATTAAATCCCTATAAGTAGCCTGAAATTATGTAAGTATTTTGCACGCACGTTATATATATATGCAACACGAAGAAAAGTCTGTTATAATGTAGATACCGCGTATATAATGCAGACTACGAGCGCGGGTATTTTTATTTTGGAAAATAATATTCTAATAGATTTTTATACACATAAGACTCTTTTCAGAGTAACTTGAAATTCTTCCTGAGTTACTGGTATTGAAAGATCTGTATTTTATTCTACTACTTTTATATATAAAATAATATACTTACATTACATTAAATCTTACATTTGCCTTTTAAATTTTCCTTTGTAGAAGCTAAAATCTGGCATCCAGCCACATAACAGTACAACAAGCACAATTATATTGCTTTGATACTGTGTTATTCTTATTTTCATTACTGTCTATAATTAGGTAAAGTGTGTTCTCTCCTTCCAGAAAATGTGCCTTGACATCGGAATCCAATTCATCATACCCCTGTGCTTCAAGTTTACATAATACAAACTCACCCCTTGTTCTCTTCTTTGTTTAGGCCTGGCACACACGATATACAATTTGAAACGATTCCAAGGAACGGAGTATTCGACGCTGTGGCGTCAGTAATAGTCAATGACTCTGACCTTGAAGATTCGACTAAGTTTGAGTGTGAACTGAAGATACCAGAAACAAATTACACAGTCAAGAAAACGGTAACCCTCACACTGGGTAAGTACTTAAACTGAGAACTTATTTTGACATTAGCAGTGTTTTTGGGGGGGAAGATGTCATACTTATGTAATGTTTGACGTCAGATACGTAAAAAATATGAAATAGAAGAACATTAATCATAAATAGACGTTTTCTTTAAGAAATCCACAATCTGGGCATTTACGTCATTAATCTAATATGTCTCAATTTCCCAAGCAGCACTTCATTGTTACTGGTAGAATTGTTAGTTTATTTCGTTTCCGCTCATTGAGTATTCGGCCTTCTTCTGACAACGGTATCCCTTTCGTAAATAGAGCGTCAGCACTGATTAAATATCCTTGAAAATCAATAAATGGTTAAATCTCCTATCATCGTCATTCAAGTAAGTAGAAGTGAGAGTTTTATAGATATTGAAAAGAACCCATTATTGAGTAAATATAGGAGCATCACGCAACATTTAATCGAATCCATAATATGCATAAATCTTATTGAGCAAATTAATACGTGTCAGCATGAGATGCCTGGTAGATTTGTGTAGATAATATTTTATCTGATGAATATTAAGTCTGTAATGGTCTGTCTTCACTCTCTCAAGCTGGGATCGTGGGTTCGAATCCCACTCAGGGCATGGATGTGTGTTGTGTGTATGCGTTTATTCTGTGTTTATGTTGTCCTGTGTTATGTAGCGGCCTTGCGACGGTCTGATCACTTGTCCGATGAGTCCTACCGTCGGTGAAAAAAGATTACGGAACTGAAATAAGAGGCCTGGGCCCTGAAGAGGCTGGAAGAGACATTGAAGAAGAAAGATAAAGGTCTAAAGGAGGAAGAAATTTGTCGGGCTGCATAATAATTTTCCTCCAGAATATGTAGTCTTTGAATGAATAAAATAATCCGGTATGACCGGAATTCAGTGTTAAATGAGACATTTTCATAAGCTGATGGCCGTATTGTGTTCCATGAGAATGTGGATGCCATAAATGACAATGCAGAAATTGTTTTGGATGTAAGGAATTAAAATAGTATAAATGTAAAGATATGCGTGTAATTAGTAAGTAAATATATTATCACGTCACAAAATCAAAGTATGTAAAAGGATATCATTATGTAATAATAGTTAAAATATAAGTTAAAAAATGTTAAACGTGTCTGGTAGCAATGTTAACAGAACAAAACGAGATGCAAAATGAAATTATAAGAAAGCAGGAATATTAAATTCCGAAATTGCTGTTTCGTTCTTCTCCGAAGGCGACGATCTAAAGACACAAAACATAATTAATTTTGCCAGTAAAATTGTTTAGCGTTATTCTGAAGGAGGGACATGAATTATAACTGTTTCTAAATAAGAAGGTCAAGAGACAATATCTGGACCAAAATTGGATTGCGAAAGTGGGGAGTTTAGGATATTACATTTCTTGTGCAGGCCAGTAGGTGTTGTAAATGCACTGAGCCAAAGGTGTGGCGTTCGTGAAGGCTGGACATGTAGCTAGTAGGGTGTCGACCCTGATTAGAAATAGAAACGCTTTAGAATCTTAGAGAGAAACGTTTGTCAGTCTTGGTCACTTGAAACAGGAGAGGAAATGAGACAGTTATGCTCAGAGGGACTGAAGGCAGATGGGAATGGAACTGTTTCAGGACTGTGTCCGGAAGTAGTAGTAGTAATAGTAATAGTAGTAGTAGTAGTAGTAGTAGTAGTAGTAGTAGTAGTAGTAGTAGTAGTAGTAGTAGTATCAACCTATTGTTCAAATTTTTGGCATTCTTCATTTTCAGAGGTAATGTTTAAAAGTCTTCATTTCTTTCTTTCTGACGTCAGCATATTATCAATAATGTTCTCATGTAATATGCGTCAAAGATGGCAGAATGTCCATCAAAATTACATAAACTCATCATCGCTACGCCTTCAAGCCGAGTCTGACGTTGTACCGAATGAGAGTTATTTATCATCTGTTGTGAACATGGTCTGGCTTTAAGAAGTAAGTTAACCACTTCGCTGCTTTTATTGCAGTATTGGTAATTATATAAATCACATACGTATACGCCTGATTTCCTGAAGCAGAAATGAAGTATGTGTACACAGAACAGAGAGTCCCAGACCGAGTTCCATAATGCGTACCGATCTACACTTCTTCGCCTGAAGACACGGCACACGAAGGCACTTGTATTCGAGGTAGTTGACAGCACATTCAGTGAAATTTAGTTCACTGATGCTCACATAGTGTCTCTAAACGCGACCCAAAACAATCATGAACTGATAGCGAAGTTAATGCATATTCTATACGTCCTAGCTACTCAGTTTCCTTGTCAGTATCACCGGACTGTACGTTTCTAAAGCATTCATCACACACATAGGGACATACAATAGACTGCCCCCCACTCCTCTACAAAAAGTAGATGGGGACAAGGGGAACAGTGACATGGCGCCATTTCAAACTCTGAAATCAATAACAGCCTCTTCCTTGTCGGTTTATATTCACGAGGAATATTTTAGCCCACTTTCCTTAGCTTGACAAATTAAAAGTAGGCTTATAAGATCTTGTGTGTCTGTCCCCCCCACCCCCTTATAACCCGGCTTAGTGGAGCCAGAAGAAACGGTCGTTGACAAGTAGCGGCGCGGTAAACGCGTTCCCTTGGTAACGAATGCACACTCAAAAATAGAACTGTTGGGCACAGTCCATGTCGTAACATACACTCAGTGTGTAGTGAAAGGAAAACAGGCGAATAGTTCTTCCGTCGAGAGGTGCATGACTGCCAGTAAAATGCGGTCATGAGTTCCGAAGAACTCGAAACCAATAAGGAGTAGGAATTTACCCGACCCAATCTGATTAGTTCTTCCAATAAGTTCTTGTTATGTTAATACATTTGTATGGTAACATGTAATTTCTGTTGTTATAAAGCCGCTGATGTTCAACTCTTGAGAGGTGATAGGTATTTCTTTGTCTTATATAAATTGGCCTTTTGTGTTGCACGTTTTGAACAAGCAGAAACAAGTTACTTGTTTGCTGGCCAAGCGTGATGATTTTTATAACA
>NW_019724587.1:2292-131180 GCF_002891405.2 Cryptotermes secundus | reverse complement strand
TTTTTTTCTTCTTCTTTTTTTTCCCCCTGATACCGTATATCGTAGCACGTCCAGCACCGTACGCTTTAGCCAAATTAATGAGTTCTTCAACTTTGTCAAGTTTCCTAATTATTTCCGCTTTAGCACCTAGGTTAAAATTTTATGTTTACGTTTGTCAGAACTGCACATCCTCAGCACACATTAAATCACCACTGTATGAAAATTACTGTACAGGAATGTAAAGCGTAAGATTTGAGGTTTTCACGGCGGTGGCTATGAAGAATGCCGCCTTCTGGAATGTGGCCCCGTGTAGGTATTGTGTCAACCGACGTTTCGGAGAAATGTGTATTATGGAAGAACTGAAACACTGTGGTAGTGAGGCTCTAAGCAAATCAGTTTATGGAGCTCGACTTAACACAAGTCAGACTCTACTGCCTATACAACCGTGCACAAAATCACGGACGCCTGTCTGGCTCCTGATGCCGGATTGCTGGACGTGTCGGACTAGCGCACTGCCGGATTACCGAGATTGTACTGTACCCTGCACAGCAGAAGAAATTATGTTGGAAGCTTTCAGAGTTGGGAGATTCTACAGAAAAGTAATAATCGTTGAATATTAAACTTCAGAACTATGAAAATTACACCTGCACCTTGTATTCCTCTTATATTTCATGTGGTCAGAAATACATAGATATTAAATTCCTGCTCTATGACTATGAAAGTGGATGTATGTTTAAAGGGAGGGTTGTGTTCCGTGAAGATGCCTGTCTCGTGCTACAGAGTCGAAACAGTCGTGTAGAATTGAATTACAATGCTGATATTAAGTGGTAAATAGCAATAAATGAAACCTGTTTCAAATTAATACGGTAAAAATTTGCTTTCGTTTTGTTTGATAAATAATCCCAAATTCGCAGTAGAAATTTCATTGAATCCTTAGACTTGCGACACTAAGCATTGTGCAGACTCTACGTGTCAGAACCAAAAATTACAGCTGTCAAGACCTAACCGTTTTCAGTTATTGACTGAAGCACACTGACTAGAAAGTATTTACTGGTGTATGATTTCAGTACTTCGAACTTGGATGGGGCACTTGGTAGCGTAGTTGGTCGAGGCAATGTTCTACAAGCTGGGAGGTCGCGGGTTCAATTTCCAACGAAGTCACTGAATTTTTCAGTTGACCTAATCCTTCCAGCCATATTATGGCCCTGGGGTCGTCTCAGCCTCTAACAGAAATGAGTAGCACGAATTTTCCTGAGGGTAAAAGGCAGCCTGCACATAAGGCTGACAACCTCAGTCATCTGAGAGTCAGTTGTCTAGAAAACGTGGGAGCCTCGACCTCTCATAAACCTATGGGCCTCCGCGCCCTGTTACATGGATAGTTTTACACTTTTTTACCTGTTACTGCAAACTTGGATAAATCCCGTACAGTATCCTACATTATATCTCATATTGCTGAACGGCGTACAGTTCTTCCAAACTCAAGAACTTATAGCTGATTCTTCTAACTGCACGGTTACTCAGTCCATTCTGGATAAAAAGTCATACTTTATGAGGTGTCTTGTTATTTTCTGCCATTTAACATTCGATATCTTTCATCTGTTAAAAATTTTTCCAATGAAATATATAATCGTATTTAATAATGTTTAATTTAATGACGCTGACGATCGGTCAGACTACATTGCGCAGAACGAGTAGAACGACTAATGGTCAGTGCAGTCTAAAGGTTGGCAAAAGAAGCGTCCGTGGTCTAATATAATTTTGTGGATAATATGAGAAAAAAACACAAAAAATCCGCAGTTAATATTTCCTGTCTCCGTACCCAGATTTGACCCCTGGTTTTCCTGTAAACGAAGCAGGAATAGTATCTACTCACTCACAACTTTTGGCCTTCTAGGAAAGCCACAAATTTTAAAGCTTTAAACGGACTTTGAATTACTAAACTTACACATCAAGAATATCTCCTGTGGACTGAGTAAGGGCTTCGCAAACAAACATGTCCCCCGGCAATATCTGGGTATAACAATAATTGGATACGGTGTTTTCTCCACGGTACGTGCCGAGATATTACAAAGAGGACAAATCTAGAGTTTTTTAATGCTAGTGGGGTGGGACTAAGTCCCTTGTACTGCGGCCACTTCTGGCCTATTGTACCAGCACCAGATGATAGGCGAGGGTGATTGTGGAGCAATTGGTGGAATGAAGATTGGCATGTGAAACCGAAGTACTCGGAGAAAACCTGCCACAGCGCCACTTTGTCCACCACAAATCCCACTTGCCTAGACCCGGGATCGAAACCGGGCCGCCGCGGTGGGAAAATTCTGGAGTTAGTGATTTAGTTAAGTAGTTCGTTAGTTATTTCGCTAGTTAGGCTAAAGCCGCTGTAGATGATGCGTGGGATACTTCGGGAAACCAGAGGAAGATGAACGTGCGCCATTGAAAGCCGGTACCAAGCAACGGCAGTGAATATGTGACTTTGGACACTAGTGTGTTTTTGTGTTTGCTAGAGAATCGTAAAGTATAGTCGCGTGCTTTATCAGAGTCCGTTAAATCCGATGATCAATCCAAAACCCATCTATAGTCATCCATACACGTGACAATATGCTTAACAGGAATTTGTGTTGGTTTTGCTCAAATGAAGTGGCATAATATGAATTCTTCAGTATCCTGTATAATCGTCTGTTTTATCCGTACCCGTACCCATACAGAAGGTAATTCTAGTTTCATGCTGAAATATTAACATACATAACTTAGCGATTACACGTGAGGTAATTGCGTTTAGGTACACAAGTTACGAAATATATTGCAATGAACAAGCGGAAATGCCCATAAATTGACGTAGCTTAAAAACACGACCCCCCAGGGAAGTGCAGTGCCCTGTCTCTTCTCTTCCTGGTTCTCTCTCTCTCTCTGTCTCTCTCTCACACTCTTTGCCTCAGTACTGGGACAGCTGCAGCCCTCTATCTGATTGCAAATTATACTGGCTTATCAGTTCGCTGGGGAAGCTGCTTAATCCGTCCATCTTATACCTTGCGGTGTCCAGGTTTTTGTTTTTCTTTTCCATTTTGATCATTTTAAAACGGTAGGACTCGTTAGACTCATGCTCAGCTCGTCGCAAAACCTCTACGTAAGTACAGGACAATACAAACACAGAATAAAAGCATGCATACACCAAACATCCATGCCTTGTGTGGGAGTCGAACCCACAATCCCGGCTTCCGAGAGAGCGAAAACAGTACATTCCTCAGACTACTCGCCTACCGTGACCGGCCACTGATTTCATACAACTCTTAAAATATCAGATGTCCTATCAGAAAGTTCATTGTTCTATAATATCTTAAGTTGTATATTTCTAGTCTCTTTGTTACGAATAATTTTAGAATTTTATTGTCAGTCAATCTAAACTGTGTCTTCTCCTCAAAGTTCTAGCTCACGTTTGATAAACGTGTATGACGACTGTGAAGCTCTTATACCGTGAAGATGGAGGCAGTATGATTCTCCGACACGTTGATACATAGGGGACCACGTCATAATGCAGAAGTCTACAGTATGTTAAACAACATATTTTGATAAAACTGAGGTAATGGTGGGAGATAAGCGTTCAGATATAATGCTCACAAACCCGGTGTTGACGTTTCTAGGGCAGACTATTAAGTCTTCCATGTTCTCCTGCCACGCATATTCCTCACGCAGGCTTAGATAAGATACAGTACGGTAGGTTACACAGAGTACGTCATGCAACGTTGTTACTAACCGTCTCATTACACACACATAATCAGCTAATTGAGACATAACTTCTTATACCTTGTGATATAAGGATATGGCGCTATCGTCTTTTGTTAACGCCCCTCATGTCCTACAGACTCGCTAAGCTTTGCGATTTAACGTAGTGGGTTACTGCTTTTGAGAAATATGGATAATCATAAGCACGGAGAGGCCGTCTCTATAGGGAAGCTCTGAGAAATCTTGGGAATATCGCTAGTTTATAGAGACATGAACTCAGAAGCAATTAAGTGCCTTACTTGAGTATAATATTCGTGTCAACGTTAGGAAATTTTTGGGCCGCCTGTGGTTTGGGTCCGGAGCGTGTTTGGAACTCGCAACTCACTTGTAACAAGTATCGCGGCCTGGACTGCACTTATTGGTGTCTGGCACGCCACTGGCTACAGAGAAGTCTGCTTTACCCTGAAGAACCTTGCCCCCTACACTCATGCTAACGTATTTATAGCCCCCACCGCAAAAACAGTAGCAGTTCTAAGATACGTAAACGAAATGCCACTTTTTTCTTACTCAAGGGATATTTATTAAAAATGTAGCTAAGTATTTGAGTCTTCTCCCTAAACTGTTTCTTAATGATGAGAGGATATCAGACATAACCAGTATATCGTAAATACCAATAGTGACGTTGATGTGTTTCATTCTGGTCCGTCACACTAATATTATGAAAAAGTTAAATAGTTCCGTTCAAAAGAAATAATAAGAGGGACGACACGAACCAGCCTGGTTTACGAATTCCAGTAGAATTTTAACAAACTAACTATAAATATTTTAAATTATTGGTACAGCCGCTGTAGTTATAAAGACTTTAGATTTTACAGCAAATTGTATATTATTTATATTGTATGTATATATTTTAACTTTTAGAACATGTACTGTAATAATGGCTTCTAACTGTATTGATGTAAAGGTGTCCCTCTGAAGATGGTCTCTGAAGACCGAAACGTGTAAGGGCATGAATAATTGAAATAAGAAAATCATAACCAGTCACACTGAACGGAACTGTTTAACTTTATGACCAGTAGTGGCATTCACTTCCAAACTTCGGGTATTGCTGTAACAAAGCCTGGAAGAGCAATAAATATAATTTACAGAATACTATTTATTCTAAGTACCACAGCGTCCAGACCGACACTATGGCTCACCCTGTTTCCCATCCAGTGGGTACCAGGACCCCTTTCTCATGGAGAAATGCGACGGAGGTGAAGCTGACCACTCACCTTCATCTAGGGTCGAGATCAAGAATGTTAGAACTATACCTCCACCCCCGGATGTCTTTATGACGTTGTGCTCCATTTAATTCTACCTTTACCTTACCGACATATAACACAGAATATCCTTCATTATACTCTGCAATGCCAGTTACTAAAACAGATTTTTAGCGTTTGTAATTTAGTAAAGAAGATGTATGTAGTTTAAAGGTTACATGTTGAAGAAATAACTTATGTAAAATACCTTCCTTGTATGCTGCTAGTATTTTTTTTTCCTTGCCACTACAGCCCCAGTGGGCCTAGGCCTACCTCCACGAACTTCTTACACATTCGGTAGGACTCCTTGGGCGTGTGGTCAGCTCCTCGCAAGGCCTCTACCTGTACACAGACACAGAAAAACGCACACACACACACTAAAGATCCATGTCCTGAGTGGGATTCGAACCCACGATCCCGGTTTCCAAGCGAGCGAAGACAGTACATGCCTTAGACCGCTCGGCTACCGTGGCCGGCATGCTGCTAGTATACGAGTGTATATTACATTTTGACTGGAATATAAGATTTTTTTTATTGCTAGTGGGGTGGGACTAAGTCCCTTGTACTGCGGCCACTTCTAGCCTATTGTACCAGCCCCAGATGATAGGTGAGGGTGATTGTGGAGCAGTTGGTGGAATGAAGATTGGCAGGGGAAACCAAAGTACTCGGAGGAAACCCAACCCAACGCCATTTTGTCCACCACAAATCCCACTTCACCTGACCCGGGATCGAACCCGGGCCGCCGCGGTGGGAAGCCAGCGACTAACCGCTTGAGCTATGGCGCGGCCAGTATAAGAATTTAGTACTCTCTAAAATTTAAAGCCGAAAATGTTTGGCATGAGAATGGAAACATCAGCAGGTCAAGATCCCGTATTGAATGAACCGAGACATTTGGTGTGGTTTCATCTCTTACTGATATAGTGAGGACGGCGTCAGCACGACGCAACTGAAATTATGAGTACCTTTTTTTTTCTATAAGTTCAAAGCATCCTTCGGCCTGAAATAAAAAGAAAAGCATTAGGCGACCGCAAACATAAAGTTTTCGGAGCAGTCGTCGGAACCGAGTACTGTCCTCTGCGGAGATAATCCGGCTGTAATAGTCCTTGCGCAGCTCAGTTACTGTAAAGACGAAAATTTCAGTCATTGGTGGCAACTCTGTAAAGTGGCGTGAGGAAAAATACGATGTTCAAACAACTTTGCTTTTGTAAATTTTGGGGCTCCTTATAACATACGACTATCTCGCACAGTGTTTTCTTCTGAACGTGGTCCGCCACACTAACGAAAGGTCTTGAGAGCGAGGTGCTGAGGAGAATATTTAGATGTAAGAGGGTGGAAGTAATGGAATTCTGTGTAGGAAAGAATCCTGAAAGAATATCTAAGCGTGGACAGGAAGAAACTCCGTGAGTTTAGTCCCCAAGCGAACTATACCGACCGAGCGACCGCCGCTTGTCGGCGAAGTTAGTGCCAACTTTTGCGGTGTCGCGTAGTCAGCGCAACGAATACTCACGACCGTTAATTTCGGTTTTCTAGACCGGAGGTGCTATTTCTTCGAAATAGCTCCTCAATTATCCTCACGAGGCTGAGTGGACCCCGTTCCGTTCCCACTACTTCTCAGAAAAAAAATCTGGATCTGTAGCCAGGAACGCTGACAACTAGACCACAGAGGCGGTCCGTAGACAGGAAGGTGCTGTCTTCTGGGATATAACGCCATGTATTCTGTTGAAAGGCAACATACGTTTCGGAGGAACATATTGCCTCCATCTTCAGGGTTGAAGAATAAGCCAAGCAAGAAACCAGTGTGAGAGCATTTGGCAAAGAGAGGTGTACCTACTCGTACATACCTGCGTACATAAAATATTGTTACTTGCATGGAGTAACTATAGACGGGGTTTGGATTGATGAGCGGATTCATTGGGCTCTTTGATACAGCTCGTGACTACACTTTACAGTACACACACACTAGTGTACAAAATCACGTCTTCACTAACCGTTCCTCGGTAGTGGCTTCAAACGGCGGACGTTCCCTTTCCTCTGGGTTCCCGAAGTATCCCCCGGCCTCAGTTACCAGGTTCTAACAGCAACAGCTCACAACGACTGAACCCCAGCAGTTCACTAACTGGCTCAGTCACTCATGAACCAGCCATCTTCACTACTCCACTTAACACAACTGACTGATTCCACTCCACTAACTGTCCTGCTTATAATGTCTCGGTATGGACTGCGTAGAAAACACCGTTCCTCTGTTGCGTTCGCGTCTGTTGGGGTACCCACGCGACTGCTACTCAACCGTTGCCTAGCAACGGCCGTTGTTTGCAGAGTCATTACTTAGCAGTGACTATTGTGTAGTTATCTATTTCGCGGTAATTGCGTAGCAACGGGTCTACGTGTCACAATATTGTGAAAGCGAGTAAAGTTCTGTTGAAATTTTGGACATCCATTTTTCGTGTTAACATCGACTTGATTTCAATTGCGGTGTACCATTAAGGTTTAACTACGTACCATTCGCATATTGAAACCAGTTTTGAAATTTACATATTGGGGCCATTGGTGTTTATGAACTGAAGATACGTGCATAAGAAGGTGTGAGTGGAATGTTTTGTGTTCGAATGTAACTTCTTCACGTGTAGTATTGTTCTTATATTATTATTATTATTATTATTATTACTAGTCTTCGATTTTTTGCTCGGTATATCAAAGACTTTTCTATAATCAGTGTCTGCTCTTCAAATAAAAATTGTCCTTCTGTTAGATACACTCAGCTGATAATGATACTTGCAGGGACGTTGAGTTGTTTTATATAAAAACGGGATCCATTACTGATATTTTATGATTTTGTTTACTTAATTATTAAAATGCAGATCGCATGCAATATTAATTTATATACTTCGGTATATTTTTTCCCCTGCCCGCATAAAGATTGGCGTAATTGCACTAATGGAAATGTGGTTACGGCCTAAACAATGTAGGATGCTTTTTATTATCTTTTGCTTGTGTGTTTTAGGTTTGCTCTATTTTCTTCTTCACCTTATGCTTACTTTATAATTGGCTTTTGGGCCGCTGACTAAGCAAGTTCATATAAAAATAACTGGGTTGGATTATTATTGTTAGCTTCCGTAATTTATGCAATTTTTCCTCGAGAGCAAGGGGTGTATGGTAACAACTAAGGGCTTGTATGCACTACACGAGAATATGACACTAATAAGGTAAAGCTATCCCTGTAACAAGCAGTAGAGGCTCATAGGGATGTGAGACGTCCAGGTTCCTACATTTTCTAGACAATCGGTTCACAGATGAGGGTGAGGTCAGACTTATGCGCTGGCCGCCCTTCACCCCCAAGAAGATCCGTGGTACTCATTTCTGTCAGATGCTGAGTTGACCCCATAGCCATTATACGGTTGGAAGGATTAAGTCAATTGAAAAATCAAATGGCCTCATCGGGAACCAAACCCGCTGCCGTCCGGTGCCTCAACCAACTACGCTTGCTGTATCATGGAAAACAATTCTGCAAATAAAAACCATTAACATATTTTACTCTCTCTTGGAATATACTAGTATGATCAAGTTGCAAAAAAAAAAAAATACATTTCTGGATGAACGTACATATCGTGTTCGTCTCAAAATTTGCCATTCCATGAACCTTACCTCCATACGTACAATTGAAGAGAGATAGTTGACCTGTCAAACCCTTCGAATTTCGAAACATTCACTCCTAAATAAGGGACTACGCAAATAATAATTTGGAGTTGCCTGGCATTATGTTCCACTGGATTCTCGCTTCGAAATAGGAGCAAAAATATTGAATAGTTACTCGTACTGGTTCAATGAATAGTATTTATTACGGAGCTTTCGTAGTTATATTAAATATGATATTTTTTTAATTTATATATTTTCTGAAATACGATTCAGATATAATACTATGAGTAATTTGTTTTAATTTTATGTACAAAATGGGCAGCCCTTCCCAGGGATTTACAGATAATCACTACGAATTTTATAATAAATTCTTAAAATGTAACATTTCCATATATGGAAATTCATAAAGATACTAACGGAACCGGGATATATTTTAGAATGGTTCCAATTACGTATTTTGAAATATTTCCATATGACTGCCTGCTCGAATATTAAGAAAACATATGTTCCAAATCTTGTCACTCTACACTCGTCATTAACGAAATGAACCTCTACATTGCGATCTCAATCACTACCGTATGCAGAAGCAAATGTTATATATTATCTTATATTGTCATATGAACAAACATGTACTTAAACTAATTTAAATATAATTAAGCAAGATCTGCGTATGCCTACACAACTGGATCGGTATTTCCTTTCAACAGGCATTTTCAAATAAAATAGTAATCATATATAGAAGATTCCGTTCCGTACAATGCAGTCAGTTGTACCTATGTTGATTGTCAAGATTATTGCCTAATCACGTGCGTGTTTTAATTGTGCCGTCTTCTTCCGTGCAACTCATCGTAAGCATGTGAACTGGTAAGTAGGACCGCTATACAAGTTCTGTAAAATGTGTTGCCTTGTCTTGCACTATATTCAAGGAGATTAAACGTGTAGACTTTTAATTACATACTGCTGTAGCACTACAATTAAATAGTAAATTTCATTCCAAAGCAGGGATATTTTATCGAAAAATATATGCTTTTCCCTTCAGAGTATTATTCTTTCCACGCACTAACAGTGTTTCGTAGTATTTGTGTATAAGACGTGTCTAATATTCTAATGTTAATCTAATTCACTACCAGAATGGAAGTCTTGTGTATTGTACAGAGACCTCGCATAATACCTGAAAATTTGTCATTCTTGCTGCAGTAATTCAAAACTCAATATTCCATACCAAATTTATGATTAGATGGAAATTATGATAAATTAATCTTCATAACCATTATACTGATTGCTTATTTAAATGCTTCTGTAGAGTATTTATTCGCTTATAAATTAAACACAATAAGCCTATTTTATTGTATTCTTCAGACAGTTGAACACAGGTATGATTTTATACATATTTTATATTATAACATGTTTATTTTGTCACTCCAGAAACTATCAGATGTGCTTCTTTATTCAAAATTTAGTTTCCTTTGCCAAATTCGGAGCACGGAAGCATAATTCTAAGTATCTGGTTACTGTCCTATTAATCTCTAACAAGACCATAATAATTAAGCTGCAGACTCAGGTTTTCGTTTCAGTTACACGATTTTCTGTTCCGCAGGCCCCCCTACTACCACCACACCAGAGCCATCTTCGACCACAGAATTAGTTCCTGCCGCTAACCCCAATGTCGGTAAGGTTTCATTAGAAAAACTGTATCCGCTCCTGCTTGTGTGTCATTCTTACATTTCCCTTTGTTTCTCACAAAAGTAACAAGCTGTTTTATGTACCTGTCTTAACAAATAACTGCTGCATATGCACTAATGCTGGTGTACCTACTACTGATGCCATATTACTATGTTAGTCATAGACTCCCAATACCATAAAATTTAAAGTTGAAGAAATGAAGCAAATTTTCTTTATGCCGATAAAGCCAAACGGTTGAAGTGAAAAATTGAAATTATGAAACAAGTTCATGCTAATTACGGCCGAAATATAATCAAACACTGTTGGATTTTGTGTCAAATTCATTTTCCTGTTGTTTGAACCTCGTTCAATTACGTATGAAAGTAAGATATGGAGAAAATAGTAAAAAAGTAAAGCTGTCTCTGGATTTAATTAATTAAGCGCCACGACATAAATACGTAGCGGGGAGTGGAGTTATAGCTCCACCATTCCTAACCTCGCCTATAGATGATAGTGGTTCTTGAGCTTCATGACTGCCGCATTGCCCCCGGGGATATGGCCCCCCGGTAACCGTTGTGTAGGAGGCTGGGTGGTCTGGATATTATGTTGCCCTGTCCTGAATCGAACACTGATTCCTCGGTAATTCAGCCCATAATCTACTATCTATACCGACTGAGCTATTCAGGATCCAGGGAAAATTATGTCTTATTCTAAAATATTCCTTTTATGGAGAGAGTCTTGCATTATCACATACTTGTAACTTATTAGCCTAAAATATATTATTTTAAGAAGGAATTATCTTACCGGAGCATCGGGTAGGTTTATTATATTGAGATACAACGTAGGATTTGAGGTTTGTGCGCCAGTTGAAATTCATATTGCGGACCTCTTGTAATCTTCTGCGTGGATACTAGCTGGAACACTCTGTCTCTATTTTCGGCGTTGAATTTGAGGTCAACCCTGAAGAAGGATCCAATGCGTTACACTGGTGAACACCTAAGAGACTGCAACATGAGATGAAGAGTACTATCTTCTGGGATGTAATGCTGTGTAGTCCCTTGAACGTCAAAATACGTTTCGAAGGAATATATCGCCTCCATCTTCAGGTCGAAGAATAACCAGCGTGGAAGCAGGTTTCAA
This sequence comes from Cryptotermes secundus, assembly GCF_002891405.2. Taxonomy (NCBI): domain Eukaryota; kingdom Metazoa; phylum Arthropoda; class Insecta; order Blattodea; family Kalotermitidae; genus Cryptotermes; species Cryptotermes secundus. Next base: position 119,745 of record NW_019724587.1, on the reverse strand, counting down.
GCAGAGCTACACGGTCCCGTTTACGGTGATGGCTGAACCAGTTTCTATATACCAGTATAACGTATTTTCGTTATTTGTCAGTAATATAGCGTCAGCTGATCGATGGGAATGCGGGAATGGGTGTTTCGAAACCTAGGAATTTTAGCTGTAATAGGAAAATGTTAGGGAGGGGTGACATAACGAAAAAGAGAAAGAGAAATGAAAAGAGACAGAAAAACGAAGAGACGAAGGGAGAATGAAAGAAGCAAAGCAACAAAAAGAAGTGGACAGGAAGGAAGGAAGAATAATATAAGACATGATTACACTGCAAATCAAGAAACATAAAGGGACACAAAGTGACGAATTTATATAGAGCGAAGGTAGGATTAATCTGGATTTTGTAGTATATACTCATCTGTTGTTTTCTTAAATTCATAATTATTTAGTTTGTAAAATGTAACACACATTTGGGGAATGGGTTTTAGTAATTCCTCTATTAATAAAATTGGTATTTATATGAGGTAAAGACAAAGTTGTCCCTGTGCTTAACTAATTGAGAACTACGCCACGAAGGTGTATGGGGGAACGGATGTATAGGTCCGCGCTTTCCTGAACTCTGCACTAGTTGGAGGCGAGTTGTTAGCTTCACACCCCAGCCACTTTACCCCCAGGGAAAGAGCCCCCTTTAGTCATTGGATAGGAGGATGATTGGGCCCCAGAAGCGGTCTAGGGGACATGGAGAAGAGAAAATTCTTGCCCTTACCGGGACTCGAACTCCGACCCCTCTGTCATCCAGTCCGTAACCAGTCGCTATACCAATTGCGCTATCCCGGCTCCCGGTATTTCTGTACTGAGAATATTGAATTCTTGCATTCAGTCCGAAACGGTCCGTTCACCATTGAAAAGCATGTATTCCCCTTTGAACTAAGTCAGCTGACTTCCCTTTTCTACTGAAATGGTCGACTTGGGAGGAACGATCCTACAAATACCATAAAATCACATCCGTGAGATCACTTGCCTCCTTTATGCGGCCCTGCAATACAGAATCGTCTCACGTCGTGTGAACATTATTTGGCACATAACGAAAGACGCAGAAAATCAATCATGGCGTTACATGAGGTGTGTGGCTATTAATAGAATACATGAAAGGTCAGTCTCTCTTTTACGCCTAAGAAATCCAATCACCTAGAACACCGTGGCATTAGACGGGCAGAAATAGGCTAACGTTAACGAACAGAGGTAAGACTGTGACCTCGAATAACAATAAAATAGACCCCATCATCGCTAAAAGTAAATAAAATAAAAAATATATAAATTAATATATATTAATCACAGCATACCAGATTTCTACGACATGAATTAACAGTATTGAGTAGTAATTTTTTTTTCGCTGGTTCTAGAGCCCCTTTGGACCTTGGCCTCTGAATGTCAGTTTCATGATCATTTTACAGACGGTAGGACTCCTTGGACGAGTGATCAGCTCGTCGCAAGGCCTCTACCTAAACACAGGACAATACAAACACAGAATAAACACGTACACATACCAAACATCTATGCCTTCTGTGGGATTCGAACCCACGATGCCGGCTTCCGAGCGAGCGAACACAGTACATGCCTTAGACAGCTCGGATTGAGTGGTAGTAGCAATACTTATATCATTGTTGCTCTCAGGACATTCGACGAGCCGGCTTTTACCCCCTCATAATTTAACGCAAAGTTACTGCAGGAAAGGCCGCACCATAGCTCAAGCGGTTAGTTGCTGGCTTCCCACCGCGGCGGCCCGGGTTCGATCCCGGGTCTGCTCAAGTGGGATCTGTGTTGGACAAAGTGGTGCTGGGGCGGATTTTCTCCTAGTACTTCAGTTTCCCCTGCCAATCTTCATTCCACCAAATTCTCCATCATCATAATCACCCTAGGCAGGCTACAATAGGCCAATCAATGGCCGCCATGCCGAGTGGACCAAGTCGGACTCCACACCCCACTAAGCGAATTTTAAAAAAATTACTGTAGGAAATGGATGTATTCAATAACTGCTGAAGGTATAGGGAAGGAAAAATATATTCCTTAGCAGATGATTTTGCTTGAGGACTAATATATTTAAAAGTCCACTTGTTCTCTATACACCACCTGCTTCAACATACTAGAACTAGGCATTCTGCCCACAGATCGTATTTATGTGTTTCTCATAGTTCTCACAGTAAACATCGACTCTTTTCCTAAACAGCATTAACCGGTCGATCTCTGTAGCGGAGACATAATGTGTTCCCTATGAGGTACTATATGAGATCGTATATACTATGTAGAAGAAATTCAGCGTGTAATACGTCAATTAAAAGAAATATGTCAGAATTGTTGATGAAAAATTAAGAGCCAATTTCCTAGATAAATGAGGTCTGGAGATCCGTTTGCACAATAATTGGATATAAAATTAATAAGAGTAATATTGTGACATATAGACTCAATGATAGGTAACGACTCCGTAAACAAATTCTCGCAAGAGCCAACGCGCACAACAATAGGACATCTGTTGCTAAGCAACGGATCAGTAAACACGCCCAAAACAATACGGAACAGCAGAAGACGGTGTTTTCCGTGGTGTCCGGCCCGAGGATATATAACGGGAAGTTCCAGGGGAGCAGTTAGTTGTTATCAGAAGTTCAGAGAATTCAGTTTAAGTTTTTTTGATGGATGTTGTCGAGAAGTGGATCGACTTCTGAAGATATCAGTCGAAGCTGATTGAGAAGAAATAGCAAGAAATTAATTAGACTGTACAAAGAAGACTGCATGCATGAGTTGAAGTTACAATGAGACGGTTATAAAGCCGTTTCCAGGATACGACTAGTGAAGACTGAGAACCTTAGTGCGTGTGTAACGGTGAACTGTAAAGTAAGTAGATTAGAGATAGCGCTGTAATTGCCAGTAGTTCCGAGCATTGTATATATGGTGCCAATAAATGTACTCATCCAATCACAAACCCGTCTTAAGTCACGGAACACACCCATACACATAACAATATAGTGAATGCTACAGTATAACAATATAATGGGAACATTAACTTTGCCTTCTGTCATCACTGTTTTTTTTTCGACTTATTGATCATCATCAAGTGGTTCCTAGATAATCATGGCTTCTTAAAAACTAGGTGTTTTATGAAAAATAATTATTTTCCATACCCTACACTACTGCCAAGAATCGGGACACCAAGCAGTCCCACAATTAAAACTGGCATGGTGCTTCAATTTTATTTTGAGGGGGGGGGGTTTAGACGCCATAGGTAGCTCAGTTGTAGAGGAACGGTAATATAGAGGGTCAAATAAGAAGTATGGCCAACAGACGGAGAGCAAAGAGCGGTCGGTAGAAAGCCAGCACTTCGATTAACTCCATTATTGATGCGATTTAGAATGAGGTGTTGGTTTGATTTTATTTTTAATTTCAAAGGTAAAGAAGGTAAAGATATCTCTGTAACAGCCATGGACGCTCATAGGATTGTGAGACGTCGAGGCTCCCAAATTTTCTAGACAATCGGCTCAGACATGGCGGTAAGTTTGTCAGCCTTAATCGCCAGCCGCGTTTTACCCCCAGGAAGATTCTGGTACTCATTTCTGTTATTGTCTGAGTCGATCCCAGGGCCATAGTGCGGCTGGAAGGATTAGGTAAATTGAGAAATCTAATGACCTCATCGGGAATCGAACCCGCGGTCTTCTGGCTTGTAGGCTAGTGTCTTTATCAACTACTCTACCGCGTTATTTTTAATTTGCATTTATTTTCTTCCGCAGTTCTTCCTGCACTTTTTCAATTCTTCTCATTACATCTTTCCCTTCTGTTGGTATCGCATTGTCTGTGTCTTTCATTCTCTGTATGCAGTCCATTTGACTTTTACGCATTATTTCTTCTGTCTGAAGATGGAGGCAGCATGTTTCTTAGAAACAGTAGTACCTATCAACATATATAATCACAGAACGCAGAAATCTTCAGAGTTTCCTCTCTGACAGTCACAAATCTCGTAAAGTCATTAGCAGCCCTCTTTACAGTTTGTGTAGGATATGTGGAAGCCAGATACTGAATTCTTAATGTGGAAAATGGAAAGTAAAATTTCAAATTTAACGTCCTTTATTCCGCAAAATTGCTGCTAATTTTACATCCAGACAGTGTACTCCCTATAATGTTGGCTGCAACTGGTAACATGCACCAGTGCACAGTTGCATATGCTTCATAAGTATGAAATGACATTTTTATAACATAATTTAGAAAAATAAGCAATCCCTGCATTTTATAAATGTCTGTTGCATGCTATTTGTGGTAGTGGTTTCCAATCTCTCATTGCTTGGAGTCTGCTAAATACAAAACGTCTACTTTAGGGATTATTTTCCATAATCTGATATTCTCCAGTTCTAGTAGAGTCTTTCAGATATTCTGATGCTAATTTAATTATGTACGTATAAGTAATTTCAGAAAAACGCCACATTTATGTCATCATAATCGAAATATCGAAATATATTTCCTGCTCTTCTGATATAAGAAAATAAATTTGGATATCGCTATATGTAATTTGTATTTCTTTTCACGTGTGCTTATTTCCAAAAACTTGAATATTTAAAGCTTAACATCATGTAAGGAATCAGCATTCACATATACTATGAAAATACGCAATTTCTTTACGTTCTGAAAACCTGTCATGTCAAAGAAAAATTTCCAAACCTCTAACTTAATTTTCTTAGGTTCTGGGCGTACTGTGAATTATTTTGGTGAATATATTACGAAGTTCCTTTGTTGCTGGAAATTGATTTCCTCCTGAATAATCGGTAAGGAGAAGATGAAAAGATCAGAACACTTTACTCCAGATATTGACACCTAACGTTCTTATCCCCCCCCCCCGCTGCACATTGCAAGGGTTGTATAGCGTGGCGCATAGAAATTGAACATTCATTCTTTCCGGCCTCAATGTGCATGATGTGGGCGTACGGAGGTGGATTTTCTTTTCGTCCCACTTTTCTTTAAAAAGTCTGCGAAACGCACATTTCCTCGACATTTTATGGTGAGATACGAATTTAAAGGTAACTATTTTGAAATTTTTCACAACGCCTGCTCAGCGAAAAGTCTGAACTGGCATTGTGTTGGAACTGAAATATTTCGTCACTCAGGGCGGGAGAGCTGATGAATATGAAGCACTTCACGAAAATCTGTAAAAATATGAAAGTATATAGATTTTTTGTACACATGATATAAAACAGTTTGCAGGCAGATGTTTAGCTGAAATACAGCCTGCAACTCTGCTGTTCTGAACAACTGTGTTTTATGAAATGACGCAGTAATGAACGCAACTTTGTTACATTTTACTTATAGGATGGAGTCTCTTCATTCACATTTGCCTGAGTTATCAAGCATTTCATACGTAAATTCAACCCGACTGAACTTGGTCAGACACTTGTCCAAGCAGTCCTACCATGTGTGTAAATTGATACGAAACAGAAGACGAGGCCAGGGCCCAACAAAGAGCTGTAGAGCCATTTATGAATGAATTAATGAAGCTTGATCAGGCGATAGCGATTCTGGCTAGTATGTGTAAGATGTCCGGTTCGAATCTCGGTCAAGATGCTCTAGACCAGTGTTTCTCAACCGCCGGGCCGCGGCCAGGTACCGGGCCCTGGCATCAATCACACCGGTCCCTCGTTATAAAAAAAGAATTTACCGGACCGCGGTCTGACAGGAGTTGAGAACCGCTGCTTTTGACTCACGATTTTCGTTGTTTTCCACAGTCTCTTCATGGGAACCTCGAGATGTTGCCTTAAATAGTCCATGATCGCTTCTTTATCGCCCCTTTCCTAATAGTGTATTAACTATCCTGCCAGTCAGCGTTATGTATCCTGAGCTTCTCATAGCGTCATTAAGTACACAATAGAAACATAACATTACAAGTGTCAAATTAGAACCCTGGTGGCTTCATACGAATTCACAATAGAACACATGAAGTTTCATCCGATTATATACTTTTGTTAACACTAAGGTTACAGTAAATTAACACGCAAGGGGTGTTTACTATATAAGAGCTAGTAGCCCAGGAAATTCCGATAATCTTAATTTGTAAAACAGATCTGTTAAAAATACTGACTGTGCACTAACATAGGTATATAGGCATATAACCTTTTGAACACAACGGCACACAAGCTAGACGTCGGTGTCATGATACGAATTGTACCTCTACATTTCAGTTTTAGAGGTTCGTATGTCAATAAAATGATTAGATAATTACTCACTGAACCTACCACTAGACGATATGGAGAAGTGAAAATTCTTGATCCTACCAGGACTCGAACCCTAACCTCTCGATCGTCCAGCCCGTACCCTGTCGCTATACCGACTACGCTATGCCGGCTAATAGTGAAGACTAGCATACAGACTGAATTCTAAAATACAACTTTTCAGACAAGAGAATATTTTTGTTCCTCTACTAACATATTATTCTTTAGAATGCTGCAGAGGCATTTACAGGCAATGCGACTAGCGCAAGCTTGTTTGTAACAGTTTGTAAGCTAGTATTGTAGGCCACGCCATAGCTCAAGCTGTTAGTCGCGGCGGCCCGGGTTCGATCCCGGGTCTGGTCAAGTGGCATTTATGGTGGACAAAGTGGCGTGGGGGCGGGTTTTCTCCGAGTACTTCGGTTTCCACTGCCAACCTTCATTCCACCAACTGCTCCACAATCACCCTCACTTATCATCTGGGGCTGGTACAATAGGCCAGAAGTGGCCGCAGTGCAGGGGACACTAGCAAAAAAAGAAAGCTAGTATTGTAAGGGTATAGTCTTGGGGCATATTAAGATACTACCCAATATTCGTATGGAGAAAAATGAAGAAAACCTAATACTTTTTTCAGAATTTCTACTTTCTAAGTTTAGATTTAACGACTATTCCATGAGAAGAAAGTAGAACAAATTGTTTATCTTGAAACCCAAATGTAGCAGTGTTAATTTCAAACACAAAACACAAACTTACAACAAACTGCATTAAAGTCTGTTTACGCAAATGAAATATGTCATCGTATTTGGTATACGAATAGTGAGCGAGCCTACAATTCTTTTGCTGCGAGTCTCCACAGATACTGGTAATAACTTCATACTCAAAAGTCTTTCCTACCCAAGAAACTGATTTTGTGTAAGTTGGTAAAGATGCTCTCCGCCTTTTATGGAAACCAAAATTTATTTTCATGTTCACAAGACCCAGTCAGTAGTCTGCGAGCCTATCCTGAGATAAATGCAAAGCAACCCACATACTCATGTGCGAGTACATACCGAATTCCTGTTAAGATCCTTCTAAATATTGTGGCATGTAGAACATTTGCTAGGCAAAGACCTCGAAATAAGCAACTATAAACAGCCGTTCCTAGGTAAAGGCCCTGCAAATAACGGCCGTTGCTAGGCAATGATCACGTGATCACGTCGGCACCGCAACAGATGCGAACGCAACAATTACACCGCAACAGAGAAATGGTATTTTCTTTACGGTTCATGTCAAGAGGTTATAAGCAGGACAAATTGGTGAGAAGTCAGAGAGTTGCATAGTTGGTTGGTTGAGTTAGCGAGTTAGATAGTTAGTTATTTGGAGAGGGTGGGTTTCCCCATGCACTTAGACCTGTATTGGTCCATTGTGCTTCCTTCTATGATTTCTACCAGTCTCTATATCCTACCGGTATTGGTACTTACCATCAGTCCCGCCCAGCCAGCGAGACCGGCTCTACTGGCTGAGAGGTATCTATAATGCTTCCCCCATCTACCAGAGGTATTAGAGACTACTGTTGGGTGGGAAACGTCCGCAATTTGGCTCAGTGACCTCCTTTGGAGATATGAGATTCTTTTACGTGCAGTAAAGCTACGACACGGGACCCACGGCTTAAAGTCCCTCCCGGAGGACTTGTTCCCTGAATTTTTCCGCCCTTAAAAATTCGACGACCTCCGTCCGATATTTGAACCCGCGTACTACAAGTCATGAGGTGGGAACGTTACCTCTAGACTACGGAGGCCGCTAGCGAGTTAGATAGCTGGAGTCGCTGTTAGATGTTGATAGCTGTGGCCGGGGACATCTATGGAACACAGAAAGAGGAACTCCCGCCGTTGGAAGTCGCTACCCAACAACGGCTAGTGAAAATTGTTAACAGACTGAGAAGACTTAGTGTGTCCACTAGTGATTTGTGAAGTGTAGAATAGTGAGAGCATAATAGTTACTTGTAGTTGAGAATCTAATTACCAATCCAAACTCCATCTACAGTCACTAAATCACGTGACAATATCAGCCTCCAGTCAATGCCTGGGTCTCCCAAGTGATCTCTTCCATTCGGGTATACCGGCTTATTTTTGTAAGCGTTTCTCAAAATTCTCCATGCGTGCTGCATGCCCAGTCCACTTCATTCTGTTTGGTTTCTTACAAGTATTTGGCCCAGAGTACAAATCATGAAGTTCCTCACTGTATTTCTCGATATACTACAGAATAACGTCAGTTCTGTGTAGCTCCTCACAAGAGATTATATCATGAATGTCGGTTGGAGCTCGCGATGCAGCGGGCTAGGAGGGAGTATACACGTACTGTGCCAGAGCCAGAAACCGCCTACTTTTCACCGCTTTAGTTCCTGACACATTCGTCCTGAAGTCATAATTTATAAGCTCAAGTATCGTCTCGTGGAAGCCAAATTATCGACCACAGAACTGCGTCGCCTTCATGTGAAGATACTCTTTTATGCTAGTAGGAAATATTACTCTGAGAAACGTATAAATAGAAAGCTGAATAAATTTAACAACAAAATGCTCTTTACTCTTGCATAAATATGTCACAGTTGTTTGGTGTAATATATATTTATTTGAAGTATTTATATGGTATCCAAGCCAGATGTATTTGGTTTCTTGGGACGTAGTTTCCATTCATCCTGAGTTTAAACTTGGATATTTATGTAACACAGAAGTCAATATTTTCCAGCGTAAAATTTTGTTTCACGTGTTGGACATAAGTTTTATAAGCATCTTGTTCGATATTTAATTACAAGCAGCTCATTCAGAGTGATAAACGCAGTTAAGATGATAGGCGCTAACAAATTATTTTTAAGCGTGACCAAAATTCGAGCTAAAGGCTGATTGGAATTCATGTAGTGGGAAGACTAGTTAGTGAGAAGCTAACAGGTGCTGCGTTGCGTCATGTATGGAATTCGGATATTCGTTACGAGCCCACCAGTCACAGCCAGACAGAGATTATCCTGAATCATTTCATCGTTTCTCTCAGTTCAGTAAGGGAAATGCTGGAATAGTATTTCATATCAGGCTACTACTGCTTTCTTACGTGTCATTTGCTATTCGTTATCTTTTACCCACCCAACCATTCAACGCTATATAGTCAGAGAACTGATAGTATTGTTAAATCAACCACAAATATAAATCAATAAAAACTTTCTGCGTACTGAGCGAGATAAATCAAGTTCACATTACCAAACTAATTGTATTTGCGACCACAAGATTAGCATCTGCAACGACTTCGCAAACAAACGTGTTTCCACGGAAACGATTGGACTAAAACAGAGCCGTGTTTTCTACGTGGTCCGTGCCAAGATGTTATAAGCGGGGCAAGTTGGGAGCTGCAGGTAGTCAGTCATACAAGAGGAAAGTAGAAGTTTGGTGTGAGATAGCCGCTAGCCTGGTAGTTAGCCAGTTGGAGCAATGAGTCAGTTTGGGATATTCGCCAGCAAGAAAGGACGTAGGTAGAAGCATTGTTAGGATCCGTTATAAGGAATAAACTTGGGAAGAAAGAAGAATTTAAGTTGTAGCAGTTACAATGATCTTTACAGTATGTAAACCAGCGAGTTTGTTACGGTTACTGACGATCTGTGTGTAGAACTGTTCGATAAATCGAGTCACCAATCGAAACCAAACGTGCCACTCGGACACGTGACAACTGGTGCCAGAAGTGACCGGATTGGATTAACCAAATTATTTGACTGTATTGAAGTGCGCATCGTTGATTTGTGACTCCCGTGTTGGATAACCATGGAGCCACGTAATCGTGCGATAGTCATCGTGGAGCAGGTGATACCCATGATGAAAACCAATCGAGAAAAGACGGAGGCCAAAGAGAGGCCGGACAGGAACCAAGAGAAGCCGAAAGTAAGAATGATTTTGAAGAACTGGACACCACGGAAAAGTCGGACGCTGTAGCGGAGCAGCAGGAAGTCCCTAGGGAAGAGGCCACGGTGGAAATTATCGGAAAACTGGAGGACTGATATTGGGACCAGCATCTAGCCGAAGGATGCCTCCAATAGCCAAAAAACTGACCCAGGGCGATGATGGGTCCCGGAAGAAGTTGACCGCCGTCCGCATACGGATGACACGCCGTGACGTTCCTGCATGGCGTTAAGAGACGTAGTCATGAAGGACCGACGGTAGAGAAGACACGACGGAAAAACTGGACCAGGGACGATTTTGTGAGAGGAACACCTAAAGGAGCGAAAAAAACCACTGGGTGCTGCAGAAATGCAACAATGGCATAAGGAACCGAAGCCTGAAACAGCAACTGCGACGGGGAAGCAAGAAAGCGCTTAACAAGGGAAATGTCAGCGAGGCCCTAAGGCAGACCACGGCGCTGGAGGTGACAATGCTAGGTTCACACAGCGGTGGTTATGAAGAGCTCTGTGTTCTGGGATATAATGTCGTGTGATCCGCTAAATGTCAAAGTTGTGCTCGTTACCTGCTTCGCATTGGTTTCTTGGCTGGCTTATTTTTTAACCACGAAGATGTAGGCTACACGTTCCTTCGAAACGTCCTCCTCCAATTGTGTAATTTCTGCTTTCCGGATTGGTTCGTATGGTCTGTATGACGTATACTTCCTCCCCGTAAAGAGACGTTCCCTTCCTTAGAGTTTCGCAGCCCGTGTCTGGCATGTAACTCCGTTTTCTGGAACTTTTCGCCGTCTAAGGTACAGAGTTTTACAATTAGACCTCCGTCTATTTTTATAACGTCCCTAAAATTGTCTTCCTTTCAGGATTTCTATGGTTTCTGAACTGATATGTGAGCAGGTATGTCTCACTAACAATGATCAGCAATCTCTCATTTTCAACAATAAAGTACTGCGCATTTCTCTTGGCTGACGTGGCTCGCCACCGAGAGATGTCACAGTATGGAGATTTTATACGTCAACAATAACGATAGTGGTCGCTATCTCTAGCTTCCATTGATGAGTACAATGACGCAGAAGTTGTCTCCCTGAAGAGCAGCACCCAACTTTCAGAGTGACGGAAGGCAGTATTAAAACGATACCTTATACGGTTATGGGTTATCTAACGATGTGTTCAGCACTACACAGATAAAGAGGCACTATACGCGAGTTCATTAAAGACATCAGCAACCAGAATATATTGATATTAAAGCTCTAAAATGTAGCCTATATATATATATTGACCTATAGACTCATTGCTAGGCAACAACTCGGTAGATACATTCCCGCGGGAGCCAGCGCGGCAAAAATAGTACGTCTATCGCTAGGCAACGGAACAGTAAACACGCCTTCTTCAAAATAGTCTGTTTTCTGCGTGGTCCAGCAACATAGAACATGGTTGGGTTTCGAGACACCAATCTGCTAGGAATGAGCATGGGAGCAGGGGAACTGAATTGAGTCGAGTCTTCGGGATTGGTAGTTGCAGAATAATGGCAAGAAAGGAATTAGGCCACGAAAAGAAGACTTCATGTGTGATTTGAAGTGATAGTGAGTCTGTTATAAATCCGTTGCCAGGATAGGGCGAACGAAAACTGGTAACCTTAATGTGTACAACGGTGAACCACAAAGCGTGCAGATCAGCAGTAGCGCTGTATTGCCTGTAGTCCCAAGTTGTATGAATAAGATTCAATAAATCTAATCATCCAATCTGAAACCCGTCTATGGCCGCCTCTAAATATGACAATATGAATGTGTACGACGCCCAAGCACCACTCCAAGGAGGAGTGTAGCAGGGGCAGTTGACTTGAAGTTTCACGCTAGGTAGAGGTGAATTGATTCCTCCATGCTCTGGCCGCTTTCCTCCACACGGAAAGAGCACCCAAAACTAAGTTGGCGGAAGTTCGTCTGGGCTCCAGTCTGAATGTAATGACAAAGAGAATTATTCTACCATCATCAGAGTACAAACGGTGATCCTCAAATCTGGGTGATTACCATTTAGTGGCCCCTTTATGATCGAAAAGTACCGGGTTTGATGCTTGGCCCCGAGGATGGTTATGCTGCGGAAAGCCGTGACTTTCTCCTGTCCCTGAAAACATTTGCTAGGACAGTGCCTTGATGCCGCTTCTTTGTGTCACTGCTGGAATTCAGTGCTGCATAACCTGCATAACTGAAGGAACGTTATTAAACTAAGAAGAAGGAAACACCAGAATGTAGCCCTCGCTCTAGACACAACTATTCCTGTTTATATAGGTGTGTAGGTTGAGTCTATAACAGGTATTCAGTTTGCAGCAGATGCGTACAAAGAGAGGTGCAGTGTTCTAGTAACAGTGAGTTCGGCATTTGATGCAAGACAGTAGAATTTCGAAAATGTATATCACAGTGATTTCAAACATTCTCCGCTGGAATTGGAAATCCAATACCAGTCATGTACACGGTAATATGAATCGTCATGTTAGGCATTTTGTTTTTATGTACTGCTCTGTTAGTAGCGAACCGAGCTCATGGATTCTTTGTCCAAAGAATGTTGGTTCATACCCACCCAGATGATGCGAATATACGATTGACCCCTGTCTACTACTGAGTTATTAAAGAGTATAGTCCATTCGCCAGGACGCACCACTTGAATGTAGAGCCAGATGAATCCAGTTCATATGCTCACAAATTATTTTTGTCGTATATTCTCTTTTTTTTAATAAACTAATATAGTCTTCTGAGATCACCTTGCTGTCTGTGTGTCTGTGTGTATATCCCTCCTATCGTTACTAGGCAAAGGTTCGGTGAAGACTTCCCAGCGATAACGAATGTACACACAACAATAGAAATTTGACCCGCCATTTTTATGTGATCCGTGCCTCATCAAATTAACGTAGACGATTAGTTATTTGAAGAACTTTTAGTTGACATCGATTTTAATATTATCCATATATCTGCCTTTATATGTCCCAATCTTTTTCTTTCTTTCAGAGTTTCGGACTTAGCATTTGGTATGGATTTCTCGGTTCTTCTGAGCTACGCCATCTTCAAATCTGAATATAATTGTAGTACTTTATCGTCCGATTTCTTGTGCGTCTTTTTTACATATAATGTTTCATTATTCTTAACGTCGATTAAGACATCCTTTAAAGAAGTTTCCGGCATTCTGTCTTATGTTCCGTTCACATAATATCAGTGATATACATATGTTTTATTGACTGAAAAAGCGTTAAGCGGAAAAAGGGACTTAAGGAAATACAACGGGAGACAGTTAACTGGTTTCATGTGACACGTGACAAGGACCAGTGGCGGGCACTTTTGCACACGGTAAATTGTCTTTGTTTTCCATAGATGACAGGGAATTTATTGACTAGCTGAGCAAGTATCAGTTTCATAGGAAGGATTCTGCGTCGATGAGCTTAGTTTGACAAATTGGTCGGTGAACCCATTGCACCCTGTGCTTTAGTCTGTTCCGAATTCAGACAGATCGAATCTTATTCCGTTTCCAAATAAGCCTGCCCTTACCGATTTTTGTTGTTGTTGTATTCTCCTCAGTATTTCTAAGTCACCAAACCTTCATGTAAACCTCGGCCTTTACTTTATCAGTCCTTACCTGCTCACCATTAATCCTCTTCCCCAACTCACTCGACTCTCTCTCTATATATATTTTTTTTGGCCGCGCCATAGCTCAAGCGGTTAGTCGCTGGCTTCCCACCGCGGCGGCCCGGGTTCTATCCCGGGTCTGGTCAAGTGGGATTTTTGGTGGGCAAACTAGCTCTGCGACAGGTTATCTCCGAGTGCTTCGGTTTCCCCTGCCAATCTTCATTCTACCAATTGCTCCACAATCACCCTCACCTATCATCTGGTACAATAGGCCAGACGTGGCCGCGGTACAAGGGACTTAGTCCCACACCATTAGCAATAAAAAAAGTCATTTTTATTATTTTTTCATGGAGTGAGACTGAGTCTCTTGTACTGCGACTACTCTTTGGCCTATTGTACTAATCCCAGATGATAGTTGATGATTATGAAACAATCAGTGAAATGAGAATTGACAAGGGAAAGGAAGTACTCGGAGAAAACCTTCCCCAGTGCAACTTTGTCCTCCACAAATCCCACATGACCTGACCCGGGCTCGGCCCCGGGCAGCCGAGGTGGGAAGCCGGCGACTAACCAAGACTTTATACCCTCATAGTTAAAACACAGCCTGAACGTAACCAAAGAATACAGTCAACATTCCAATTTTTATTTTACACAGAGCACATGTTATATTCCTCTCCCATTATTTCTCAGGACAAATCTCAGGTCAGTCGACTTATCGGTGTTCTGCTCCTCATTCGGAAGTTCGACAACGGCCATCTTTTCCGCTGATGGTAGATAAGCTCAAGTACTGAAGTCAGTTAACACCCACGTAATGAAATGGTGCCAGGCATAGTGATAATCGGATAGGCCATGGATCGTAAAAATATGCAAAGCCACACCCGAACAGATCGCGTCCTATTCTAAAGGGGTCACTGAATGCTCAAGAGATATTCAAAGTATAGTGGTAACCATGCACAGTTTTGGCAATGCAGTGAGTCAGATCCGATATATGTACTATCGGAAAATGTACGTGCGGGCGGGGTAATATTTCACGAATCCTTTCGTAATTATGCAGGAATATTTTACGGTTTACTGTAGGCACAGAAAGGGTTGAGTCTATGTTCCTGCAGTCACCGAACAACCTGATGGGGACTTGCACTAATGCTCAGAAGTGCACTTTTCCCTGACCGACAGGGATGGGAGACCTTTAAATGTACAATTTGGCCGCGCCATAGCTCAAGCGCTTCCCACCGCGGCGGCTCGGGTTCGATCCCGGGTCTGGCCAAGTGGGATTTGTGGTGAACAAAGTGGCGGTGGGGCTGGTTTTCTCCGAGTACTTCGGTTTCCCCTGCCAATCTCATTCCACCAAATTCTCCATAATCATCATAACACGGGGCAGGCTACAATAGGCGAATCAGTGGCCTCCACCCCCCTCCCAAAAAAAGGTGAATTAAGAAAAATGTACAATTTTAGGTTTAGCATTGTCACAGATTTTGAGAACCCTCAGGCAAATAATTACTTACACTGGAAACTCCCGTTCTTATTCAGCGAGGAATTATCTCTTACGTATCTTCAACCTACAGCCCCTTTCTCCTTCTACATTATGCCTTTCATTCTTCTCATTTTCTCCAGCTTCCGCCAAAATGTTGATTTACTTTATATGTCTGTCCTCTATATGACAAGGTGTCGTACTTAGCGTTCGTGAAAATTACTGCAGTGTAAAATCAACAAAGAAACATAATCAATAATACATATACGTAGTTATAAAAATCTCCTATTGTGTTTAATTTGTGGGATGTACTCAAAGATATATCGTATAAAATAAGAGAAAACTAAACAAATTTTAGAAGTTTTATTGTGTGAGTTGCAATCAACTGATTCGCAATGGGATCATGTGGACAGATTTTGTGTCAGTGGTATTGAACTTTTAGGTTGTGATTTGACGAGGTTTGTGAATTAAGAATGAAAAGGGAAGGAAAACCAAGAAAAATAAATACATGAAATGTCAAAAATCTAACTCCGGATTTGTTGTCGAGAAATTACGGGCCAATGTACTAACTACTGCAAAGCAATGTGTGTTATTACTGAGGTTATAATACACATTGTATACATCATCATTATATCATGAGTAATTAAGACAAAACACTTTCCAATATTCGAAACCTGAAAGAGATCTGGCAGATTTACTTTACATTATGTGGGTTGTGCAGTAGAAAATTTATGCCTCCTCAGACACGGGCTAAGGTTTCCCATGATGAGATAAGATCAGTCCGTAAGAGTGTGTGTGTGTAGCTCTGCTGTAATAGTGACGGTGTGATTTCCTTGGCCATGCTTCTAGCTTGCTGCAGTCGAGGAAAGGTTATGGGCTCTCGGCTAGGTATAAGCCCCAGCCCGCTCGGTCGATCGACCGTGGAGAGACGAGATATATGCGCTTTTCTTCGTGATGGAACAGAAGTGCGAAGATGGGACATTCCAAGGGATGTTTCAGTTAATCTTCATAGCAACAAATTTAGACACCGGAATGACAAAGAAAACAGTTCCGAAAGGAAAATTGATTTGAAGAATCGTAGAGATAAGAAACAAAGTATCTCCCTTGTTTTAACACTGTGGATTAATGAAAAATTTGGGAACTTTGAATTGTTTTAAACAGAGGAACCTTGCTGGAATCTCTTCTCTTTGATTAATTTGTTGTAATATAAAGAAGAAGCGTGAATAATTCCTGTGCCTCTGTTCTCTTCCTTGTAGGTAGAGCATATTCTTTTAGGTCTCAGAATCACAGTCAATAGCCACTACTGTAAAAAAGTCTGAAATATTCTCATTAGAGATTGTTCCACAAATTATGAAGACAGTTCTGAGAGTAATAGCCGTCGGCAATTTCAAATTCTAGTTGGTTTTCTTCATGATTTCTGAACCATTTCTGTGAATGTTTCGGACTCATTCTACAACATGATCTGGATAATTTTGAGGAGTGTCATATGTTGTAAGCATCACAAATAATTTTATTCTAAATGAACTGAATCCTCCTTTTCCTTTCCTATGGCGCTACAGCCCCAATTTGGGCCTAGGCCTACCTCCATGAAACTCTCCGTTCACTTCGGTTTTTCTAGATGTTACACATTCGGTAGGACTCCTAGGGCGAGTGATCAGCTCGTCGCAAGGCCCCTACCTGTAGACAAACACAGAAAAACGCACACAAACATCCATGCCCTGAGTGGGATTCGAACCCACGATCCCGGCTGCCGAGCGAGCGAAGACAGTGCACGCCTTAGACCGCTCGGCTACCGTGACCAGCTGAACTGAATCCTCACTTTTTCTTATTTTATTGTATTAGTTTTATGCACCAGATACAGGCGTTTGTAAATACGGAAGTATTGAAGAAGTAACACACTTCAGGTCACCACCATCAGCATTCGTAATTGTATTCTTATAGTCGTTAAGAAATCCGATTCAATTACCGGTAGTTTTACCAGCTATTCTGAATATAGCCTGGAGTCATTTTTTTCGGTACCACGGGGAATGTTCCGGGCTAGATATAAACCTCTCCCCGTGAGACTTTGGAAATGAATTCTTCGCCTTTAATTTATCACATGTCCAATGACGTTACCTGATAAGGTTACTAGGTACAGCGATGCAAAATAAACACAATCTCAGTTATGTTGTGGATTAATTTATATTGTCACATATTACGGATTTGCGTGACTAATAAGACAGGTTTTGGATCTGAGTATCGAATTTATTTGACCTTTATACTACTTGTTACATCATTTCAGAAATCACTGTCTTCGACTGAACATACTCGACTTTGACCCCAGTACACTAATTCACTACTGGAGAAAGTGATAGTCATATTGTGACTGACAGTCAGTCGGTCAGTCAGTCAGTCAGTGAGTCTTCATGTCGAGCCCCATCTGCGGCTCATGACCAGATATTTATTACCGTTTGACAGTTACGGTCTTGTTTTTGTGGGGGCACTCTCTGACGAGAGGTCGTGTCTGTCTTTTGTATATGCTACTGGCTCTTGCAGCGCGGTCTTTCTCGGGTCCGAGTCCCTTGGGGCTAGCGACCATATTTTACTGTCTCGGATTTGAGACTTCCCTTTTCGTCGCCTCCTACGACTCGCAGGGTCACGGTGGAGGTATTCGACCTCGCCTACACCTGGAGATAGAGTCACTCACTGTTATATAGCCTCGGGGCGGACTCCACAGAAAACACGTCCATTGCTAGGCAATGGACGTCTACTATTGTCGCGTATCGTTGTAGGCATTACCTAGCAACGGGCTATTTACCAAGAATCCGTCTTCGCAGAAAGGTGTTTATCGAACCGTTGCCTAGTAATTGGTCTGTACGTCACAATATTTATAAAATGGGGTAAACCTTAAAAATATATTCAAATCAAATGTCAGCAAAACTGTATTTAAAGTGCTTACAGAAGTAAGAATTTATCTGCAGAGATCCGGGTCAGCATCCCCTAAGACGCCGCGACAAGGGAATTTCATTAGCGACAGAAGTAGAGAGCGTCTTGCGAAAATACTTTCCTAAGGGCTTTAGACCTATTCAACCGATATTGCATTCGTTTTTATTCCCTTTTGTTCGACACGGCTCTGAAATTACTTTTATGGCAGTGTCTCAAGGAAGGAAACGCTCTCTCTCTCTCTCTAACAGGTCTAACTCTGCTTGCTGACAGAAAAAGAAAATAAATAGGCTAATTGAAATTGCTGCTGAAGAAAGGCATTCTAATATTAAGTCTCGAACCCACGTATTTTCGGGAACAAGCACGGTATTGTTAGCTACGTATGTCGCTTCATTTACTGCCTTCATAATTATTATGTGGATATCGTTAGGAACCACTGGCAAAATGTCATATATAGGAAAATTTGTTTCTGTACGTAATAAATACCAAGACATGAAGACATACGGATGAGCTTAACTTCATGTATTCGTAATCTCATCAAGACAAGGAGAATGGTCAGATTAAAAATACTGTCTCTCTATTAAGATCCGAAACACGCGGTAGCGTATTGGTTGAACTACCGTGCTACAAGCCGGAAGGTCGCGGGTTTGAGTCCCGTTGATGTTATTTTTATTTTCAGTTTACCTAATCCTACCAGCTGCACTATGGTCCTGGATTCGACTCAGTCTGTAACAGAAATGAGTACCAGGAATCTTCCTGGGGGGTAAAGGGCGGCCGGCGCGTAAGGCTGACAACCTCACCGCCATCTGTGAGCCGACTGTCTAGAAAATGTGGGAGCTTCGATCTCTCACAATCCTACGGGCCTCCACGGCTTATTAAAGGGATAGATTGACTTTTATCTTCTTACCTTTGCCTACTAAGATCTAGAAGCCTGTGGCGATGATACATGTCCAGAAACTTATCTGTACTGTCTCTTTAACCCAACAGCATAAGCTGGAAAGTGCCAGTTGGATAGAAGGCTGAGTGGACCATTAAGTCAGTTTGGTCACGGTGTCAGAAAGAAAAAATTCTCGCCTTTGCCACCCATCTAACCACACTTGTCCAACACAAAGTCACTCGCTACTTAGACTAAGCAGAATCAGCACTTCCCAGTATAAAATACACAATGAAAATGATAACAATGCGGGCTTTTTAAAAGGCAAATTCATAGGTAATAAGCCTATTAGATATGTGAATGTTGGGCTACAGTATAAAAATTGGCATGGATCTACTGATCTTCCCATATAATTGTGGCTTAGCGCATACAATAAAGAGGAAGTAGACAACAATATGAAATTACCTTAAGTTACCTTAAATTAAATGACGAGATTACAGGCAAGTAAATTTTGTTCTTTGCCTGATTATGGTCCACACCATGAATAAGTACGGCGGAAGGGAGATATAGCTCCATGTAATCTAAACTTTGGACACCAAATAGAGGTACAAGCAAAGTTCTACCTTTTTGGAGGTGGGATGAGACTCACTCCACTTGATACGTCGGCCACTAATTGGCCTATTGTACCGGCCCCGGATGATAGATGATGAATATGGAGCAGTTAGTGGAATGAGAATTGTCAGGGGAAACACAAATATTGGGAGAAACTTGCCCCAGTGCCATTTTGTCCACCACAAATCCCACATGACCTGGGCTCGAACCTGGTCCGCTGCGGTGGGAAACTGGCTACTGGTCGCCGGGGCTGTGGTACAGCCATGAAGATTATTTACAGACGTTCAATAAACGAACAATTCGTATTTACGAATAGTGCAGCGGAAAATTAACATTAATAAATTCAAGGATATAATTTATGAAAAAATAAATTCGACTTACGATCATTCATCTAAACCCATTCCGAAGAACACATTATGACCTTAATTTGGGATTAGCCTGCAAATTCTCCGCTTCACCAGCGGCCCGAGACTTCCCGACATCAGTTACGTATAAGGCTTAGGTAGGCACCACAACAGATCTGTACACCGGGGGAAGAATACATGCCCCTACCGAGAATCAAACTCCTATTCCTCAGTCATCCATTCCGTAGACAGCTTTCTCAGCTCAAAAATATGCACAATACTTCAGTAGAAAGGATCAGAAATGAAGCTCGGATATAATAGGGGAACCGAAATGTATAGGTCCAAGTCATGCATAAAACAATATCTGAGTCGAAATATCTCCGAACACGAAAGTCTGAAAAAGTACAAAGCAGTATCACGGGGAGACAGAAGACGGACTCTAGTCTGACAGACCAGTCAATCTTGTAATAGGAACAAGGTGGCTTAGATGATGGAGTCAGAAAGGATTGAGACAAAGGACAGTAATTCAGATACTTGATCTCTGAGGTGTTAAGGCTGTGGTGATACAAAGGAAGCTGCGTCGGTAAGATTCGTAATGATACAGCACCTCAGATGCAAACAGCCGCAGTTCTGATTTGATGCACTTCCAGTCACCAATATGGAAGACAAAAATTAAGGCAGTTTTTAATTTATTTAAACATAACAAAGGCACATTAGTTATTTCCAAATATCGATAGAACGGATTATTGAACTTCTTTTGATATGCGTAAACTTTAGATAAGTTTCTTCAAGAAATACTGAGAGCAAATGTATAAAAATAGAGTTATCCCTATGCTTAACTAATTAAGCACGACGACATGAAAGCGTTTTGGCGGAGCGGATATATAGACCGACATTTTCTTGATTTCGACTAATTGGAGGTGACTGGACAGCTTCATGCCCCGGACGCTTTGCCCCTGGGGAAAGAGCCCGCGGTACCCATTGGGTAGGAGGTTGGGTGGACCCCACAGACTCAAACTCCGACCCTTCAGTCGTTCATCCTTAGCCAGTCGCTATACCGACTGAGCTATCCCGGCTCCGAGAGCAAGACGTACAGACGAAAAACTGACAATGTACATGGAAGCAGTGCTTTTTAAAATAGATGGTTGTCACTTTCCACAACTCACTACAGTTCAACGTAATTTCGCTGATTATTCATTGATGGCGTTTAAACTATTTGGTACAATTTTAAGAACAAATTTTTAAGGATAGATTTTAATAATTTCATAGGAATTTTATGGCAGCCACAAATGGTATTAGTTTTAGTTTTCAGTCGCTCAGGGTTTTCTAATGTGAATCACAGTGAACATGAGCATAGAGAAGCTTGGTTCTGGTTTCTGATATCTCGAAACTGAATCTCAGTTGCCTGCACTTCCTAATAATCCGCAGTTCACACCGTAAATCTGCAGGCCATGTCCTACAACAGCCGACCACTAATTTAACTCCCATCCTTATAATGGTAATAATGGCTACCATTCAACGGAATATGATCTCTGAATTTCAATTATAATCTAGGAACCAAAATCACAATAACTTTCTGTACGAAGCATTAAATGATATAACTTTGAATTGTTGGATTGTGACGCCAAGACATAATGCTGTAGTGCTGATTCAAGTTTAAACTTCACGAGTGTGTTAGCCATTATGTCTTGAATTGCAGAAAACAGCAATCTGGTATTCAACGAAAGCTGAACATTGAGACACAGGAAAACACGTAAAATAAAAAGACCGAAAATAAAATATCATTCCCAAACAGTGAAACTGCTCCGTTGGATAAATTGAAAAGAAATGGAAAGTAAATCATAAGCAAAACAATGTTCATGAGTCACTGCTTGATACAATGTAATGATTGCAACAATTAATATGAACGAGAAATAGAACATTACACGACTAAACGTGATAACACAAACATCCAAGTGTATCTTTATATTATAAATTTGAACCTTATTGACTTATTGTATATATATTATAATATTTTATGAATATTTTTAAACATAGAGAAATTTGAATTTATTTTATTATGTTTAAAGATATAGTGATGATTCTGACATGTTGAATATATTGACTATGTTTAGAGTAAAATGCACTGAAATTTTTAATATTATAATACATATACTTATGTGAAACGCAGTTCAATAGTTTAAGAAAATTGCTATTGGTGTATATTTTCCCGATGGTGGTTTTTAATAAGCCGAAACATGTAGGAAGCTATATACCACTAAGATTAATAAACTCACTATATACACTTGATGTGAATGAGACTATCGAGGGTCGTTGTGTTGTGACGCATAAAAACATTTGTTATAAATTAACACAACAGAGTGCACTCCTTGAAGACCCAGAAAACACGTTAACCTGACGTAATATATAATTATTCTGCATTCAAGTTAAGGTAGGACAAAGTTTAGAGCAGTTGTCCCATACTTATTATTCTAAAGTCTCTCCTCTTTAGTAGCTTACATACACACCCTCTGCCAACTCCTTTCATTCTCCTTTATCTGTGCAAATCTCCAAGTTCTGGTTCTACACGGAGAACGACGCCCCCTTTTATGCAGCAACCAGGGACACTGGTTTTCAGGATGGGCTGCAGCATCATTAGGGACTACGTGAGGAAACTCCAGCTTTAATGTAAAGTAGATTAGCGTTTCTCCGCCCACCTCTGTGCTTCGTGTTATCTTACATCTTCACAAGAACAGAATGTCCGGAGGGGTATGAGGTCAGCCTCAACCCTGAGGCTCACGTGCCTCACTGAGCCGGAATATGATACCGGCCGTAGTGTGCGGGTTACACATCCAGCCTACTGTTGCTTCATTCCGTGCTAGCTTTCCCAATTAGCTACGAGTTTCCACACTTTGTCTGACCCGTCATCACGTCTGTCTTACACGTACTTAACGACTGCATATCAACTGCAGAGGTCACAGTCAAGTTAACCGGTGTCTGAGCAGAGATTCGAACAAGAAAATTCCCGGAAACAAAACACTAATACTTCATAGTATACACTAGAATACTGTGTATACTTACTTATTTACTCATGGAGCTGAGCCCTTCTGGAGGAGCCGCCAATTCTGCAGCGACTCAAGAATTTCCCAGCATTTTATGGAACCCGAAGGTTTATTACCATGTTCACAAGAGCAATCCACTGGTCCCTATCCTGAGCCAGATCTATCGAATCCATCCCATCTCATCTTATCTCTCTAAGATCCATTCTAATATTGTTCACCCACCTATATCTTGGTCTTCCCCGTGGTCTCTTTCCTTCTGGCTTTCCCACCAATATCCTATATGCATTCCTCGTCTCCCCCTTTCGTGCTACATGACCTGCCCACCTCATCCTTCTTGACTTGATCATTCTAATTATACTTGGAGAAGAGTACAAGTTATGAAGCTCCTCATTACGCAGTAACTTCTCAGCACGGAGAGGCTTGAAAGTCCAATTATATAGTTCGTTACACGAAAAATATTTCAAAATCATCTTCAGGAAAGTGATGCAGTGTGGACTGACAGGCACGAATTTTTCATAGGAGTCTGCTGTTTTCTTTTTCACGATAGGAGATGAATATTTCAGAGGAACTTGCTGCTTCCTTTTTCAGGATAGGAGATAATTTTCGCAGGTTTCCGCAAACGTTATCTATATACTACTCTGCGTCAAGCTACCAAACGTGGTCTTAACATGCATCTCCATGCGATCCTAACATATCGGTTATAGAATTCGGCACCTTAACGGGAGCGGAGTAAAACATTCAACGATTCGCTCTTTACGTTCCGCTGAGCTTGTGCCTGTCTCTTCTTGTGTTTCCGGTCCTGAAACCCAATTCTCGTCGATAAATTAAGCGGAGGATGAGTGTACATTAACGTAATAACTTATTGTCACTTCCTCCCTATTTCTTAACCCTGTGGCCTCTAGGAATAGGAGCTGCACAATCATTTCAGGTATCTATATTAACGTTATGACTATTATTTGAAGGGCATGCGGTAGCGTAGTTGGTTCATGCAGTATGCTACAAACCGGAAGGTCGCGGGTTCGATTCACAATGAGGTTATTTGATTTTTCAGTTGATCTAATCTTTTCAGCCGCTGGTCCTGGGATCGAATCAGCCTCAAACAGAAATGAGTACCAGGAATCTTCCTGGGGTTAAAAGGCGGCCGGCGAGCAAGGCTGATAACCTCACCGCCATTTGTGAGCCAGTTGTGTAGAAAATGTGGAAACCTCGACGTCTCACAAATTTCTGGGCCTCTACGGCCTGTTATAAAGATAGCTTTACCTCGACGTCTCACAAATCTCTGGGCCTCTACGGCCTGTTACAAAGATAGCTTTACCTTCGTATACCTATCATTTCGTTGTTATTAACAGGTTTTCTACTAATTCTAAATGGAAAACATAAAATATCCCCAATGAATAAAAAGGAAGGAAATCATTTCTAGCACAAAATTTATTCTTTTAAGTGATTTCATTTTGCGAAACCGTCATAAGATCAGGACCTGTCAAGTATTCCGTCCAGTTTCCGTCGTTTTTATTTGAAATCTGAGTAAGTCCTACATCATTATTTGCACATATTCCCTTCCTTCAGCAAATCCTGCGAAATGTGGATTGAAGACGTAGCCTTCACGACATATTACGATAATTGTGATTGCATTTTTACTGAAATTTGCAATAAGAAGTTCCGGTTTCACTCGTGACTTAATATCGCAGCGTCCGTACTGATCCCCCCTCAGCAATAATAGTTATAATAGGCAACTTTTCAGCTATAGAATGCATCATCATCATCATCATCATCATCATCATCATCATCATCATTGTCGTCGTGGATTCCATCTCTCAGAAATCCAGCGTCATAAAGGTAAATAGTAAAGCAGCAAAGCTAGTGCCGATCACAGTGCCCCGCGGTCTAAGTTAGAGTGCGACTGGACAGGGGGGAGACAAGAAGTGTGAAGATTGGAAGAAGAGTTCGACAAGGATGCTGTTTATCACCAATTTTGTTCAACTTGTACAGCGAATGCCTTACCAAAGAAGCTCTGGACGGGCTTGGAGACTTCAAGGTAGGAGGGCAAATTATTCAAACTGTGAAATATGCAGATGACCTTGTGTTAATGGCTAAGGAAGAAACTGTGCTACAGGGTATGATTGATAGACTAATCGAAATTGGAAGGTGCTATGGCATGGAAATGAATGTGGAAAAAACAGAAGTAATGACAATTTCGAGACAACGAACCCCAGTCACAATAAAGATAGAACAAAAACAACTGGAGAATGTGAAATGTTTTAAATATTTGGGTAGCTTGTTAACAGATGATGGAAGGTGTACATGTGAAATTAAATCTAGGATTGCCATGGCAAAAGCTGCATTTAGTAAGAAGAAGAATCTTTTTTTACCAGCAAATTGGACTTGAATTTGAGAGAGAAACTAGTTAAATGCTACGTTTGGAGCATCGCTTTGTATGGGGCTGAAACTTGGACACTTAGGCCAGTAGATCAGAAACACCTGGAAAGCTTCGAAATGTGGTGTTGGAGAAGGATGGAGAAGATCAGTTGGACCGATTATGTGAGAAATGAAGAAGTGTTAATTAGAGTCAGTGAGCAGAGGAATATCCTACACGAAATAAGAAAACGGAAGGCTAATTGGATTGGTCATATCTTACGCGGTAACTGCCTTCTAAAAGACGTTATTGAAGGAAAGATAGAGGGGCGGATAGAAGTGACAAGAAGACGAGGAAGAAGACGTAAGAAGATGCTGGATGACCTTGGGGACAGAAGAGGATATTTTCATTTGAAGGAGAAAGCTCTAGATCACATCAAGTGTAGGAACTGTTTTGGAAGAGACTGTGGACCTGTCGTCTTGACAGATTACAGATGAATGAATGAACCCAAATATATTTTGTTTTATCCATAAACACTTCCCAATTTCTTAGCTGTAGGGTCCACCATTTTATACTTTAGCGAAAGTGTGTGTATCTTTTTACTAGTCTTCATTTCCAGAGAAAAAACGTTACTGGTTTCTTTTTATAAAATTTCACTAAAACAAAAAAAAAGATTTATCTATCTACCAAACCATTTATCCTGCAATCCATCCATTCATTCTTCCTTATCCATCTTCATCCATCACCAATCATCCATTCGTTTGTGCTAAGATATCTGTTCTTTAATATTTTCTGTTTTCCCTGTCATTTCGCCTCCCTTACTCCATTATTTTTCACTGTCTAAAGAAATTTCTCTTCTTGCCTCTTTTCTCTCATTCATTTCCAATTGGCGTTTCCTCTCTTTCCTTCTCTAGCATTCATCTGAAATACAATTTTCGTTTGCTCCTCTAGGCCTATCCAACCACAAACTGCATGAGATGCGTCTGTCCATATACCCCACACGTCTCGTCTGTCAATGTTTCAAGCACGGTATAACCACTTCACTACGCTGTGAATTTGAACAAACGATTGATTTCGACGCCCATTCTTGCGTCGCATTTTTAGAGCCGAGTTATACCGTTAACGTCCTCCGGAACTCCATGAAACACTTTTCCTCCTTAAAAGAGGCATTTGAACCGAATTTCAATATATTATTCCCATTGGAGTCTAACACAATTGTCGTTAGCAATTCCATAATAAAATCTCTTAATAGTCGGCTTTGTTTAAAGTTTTCCCCAAGTCAATTTAGAGATGAGACTACGAAAGACTGAAGCTATGTATCTAATTCCCTTCGTGGTGACGTATTTCGGTCGGCCTACACAGGCAGCATCCAACTACGTACGTTATAGCTCACCTCTAGCTATCAACTTCTTGGCTCGATACTTAAGTACTCATACTCTGCCGCAGTCTGTGTGAAACAGATACATGAAAGTAAAAATAAATTTAGTAGATTTTATTTTCATGTTGATTACGAGTGTCAGTAAATTTAATTGAGTATTCGTTTGATATTATTGGAAAGTATACTTCTTCTGGAAGAAACTCTCAGTATAGATTTTTGCTTATATATATTTGAAATTATATATATACAATTTTCGATAGTTTCTTATCAACAGGAGAGAACTTCAGATTTACAATAGTGGCGATACACTACAGAGTGTTGCACGCTGATCTACAAGAACGTCATAAAATGGATCCGTAAAAATGCAGTTACACACTGTCTAATATTATTACAAATATTATGATTTCATACATTAGCATTCTGCTACACTATTTTGTTACTTAATGTATGTACGCTACACAGTCGTCAGTGAGGCTGTCCGTATGGTTCGTGGTTCAACTACTCGTGTTACATGTCCTGCTACACGACATGTTTCGGTCTCAGAAGGACTATCGTCAGAAATATATGCAGTTGCATGTAAACTGTTACACTGTTGGAAAACTAACCATGCACTACACACAAAACTAATTATTAATATTGTAATATTGTGCAACCATCTACTCGCGCTGGTTCCTCCCTCGCGGATTTTTATGCCCTCAAAATGAAGGCGATATGTTCCTCCGAAACGTCGGTTAACACAATATCTACACGGTGTCACATCCCAGAACACGGCATTCTTCATAGTCGCCGCCGTGAAAACCTCAAATCTTACATGATATTGTGTTCAGAATTTAAGCATTTCTTAACATTTAAAATAAAATTAAAGTTAAACAGTTAATAAAAAAAATTAATTAAAATATCTCGTGTTGTGACTGCTCACTTAATGTTGCGTACTTCTTTGTTGATGGCGTATGTCTGTGTACGTCATGGCACGTGCGGTTGTGCCTCGTGTGTGGACTGAGCACAGTAAAGATAATCGTTCCAGCAGCGAAACACTTTACGCATAACAACATACACACCTGAAGATGGTCCTTGTGAGAACGAAACATGTCGTGTAGCAGAACATGAAATAGGAGTGGTTGAACTGGGAACGGCACAGAGAACTGTACTGAAGACTGCGTTTGTTTACATACTTCAAGTGACAAATATTATGGAAATATGCAAAATATGTAGTGTACGAGTATAACTTCAATAAGGCCATAGTCATGTTCTGTTATTTCGTACGTGTAAGAATGACGCAGTACCGGTCACGGTAGCCGAGTGGTCTAAGGCATACACTGTCTTCGCTCGCTCGGAAGCAAGGATCATGGGTTCGAATGCCACTCGGGGCATGGATGTTTAGTGTTTGTGTACGTGTGTGCGTTTTTCTGTGTGTATGTGTGTGTGTGTACACAGATAACCCGCACAAGGAGTCCTACCGAATGTCTAAAATCTAATAAACCGAAGTGAAACGGAGAGTTTCATGTAGATAGGCCATGGACCAGATTGGGGCTGTAGCGTCAAAGAAAAGAAAAAGAATGATGAAGTAGTATTTATCGGTAGTATTAATATAAATATGGAAGCCTGAAATAAATATATTTGGACCTGCAACTTACAGTAGACTATATGAATTCCAGTGTTCAGGTTTTCTAGCCATCTTCAAATCGCCACCTCATGAGATGTACACAGAGACAAGAATGCGAACGAAACATTTCTAAAATTGGAATCTTGAGAGACGAACAGGAAAGCGAGGACATAAACTATATATATGGAAACATCCTTTCTGTGTGTTTTGTGACTTCTGATGCGAGAGTGGTGGGGAGGGGGGGGTGTCCAAGGGTTAGAAAAATAAAAGCCCGAAAGGGAAAAGAGTAAAGGAGAGGTGTTGCCACGTGATCGTCAACTCTGAAGTTCGTGGTAGGAAAGAAGCTCAACGGAGAAATTGTTCTTCAATGAAAAAGTGATAAGAGTGAACGAAGATAAAAATTGGATGAGACAGCGAGCTCAGTAGCGAGGAAAGAAAGAGGATGGAGGGAGAGGAGGAGAATAAGAGGAGCTGGTGTACTTCGCCGTCACCTTTGAAACTAAGTTAATGAAACGAAAAGAAATGTTGGAGTGGGAGAGAGTGAAACTGGCTTACAGGTTGACTATGACATTTAGTAAGAAGGGGATGTTCCAAGCGCTCGACGAGACAAATTCATTACAATACAAAGAAGAAAATATACTAGACCTTTCAGCTTCAGCCCTGAAAGTGGCAGCAGGAGACAGATTGTGTGCATGCATAAAACCAAGTCAAAAGTGATGTGTGGATTCTTTAGAACTGGGAGAATTGACTAACTCCATGGAGCTGAATCCTTCATGAGGAGCCACCAGTCGCTCAGCTACTTACTTACTTACTTACTTAGTTACTCATGGAGCTGAGCCCTTCTGGAGGAGCCGCTAATTGTGCAGCTATTCAAGAATTTCCCAACATTTTATGGAACCCGAAAGTTCATTACCGTGTTCACAACAGCCCTCCACTGGTCCCTATCCTGCGCCAGATCAATCCAATCCCTATCCTCTCACCATATCTCTCTAAGATTATTCACCCACGTACGCCTTGGTCTTCCCGTGGTCTCTTTCCTTCTGGCTTTCCCACCAGTTACATTCCTCCTCTCCCCCATTCGTGCTATATGCCTTGCCCACCTCATCCTCCTTGACTTGATCATTCTAATTATACTTTGAGAAGAGTACAAGTTATGAAGCTCCTCATTATGAAGTTTTTTCCATCCTCCTGTCACTTCATCTCAGCTACTCAAGAATTTACCGACATTTTATAGAAGTCGTATTTACCGTGTTCACAAGACCCCTCCACCGGTCCCTGTCTTCACCCAGATCAACCCAATCCATACAACCTCATCTTATCTCTAAGAAATATTTTAATATTATCCTACCACATGCGCGTAGGTCTTCCAAGTGGTATCTCCCTTCTGGTTTCCCATCAAACTCCTATATGCATGCCTCTTCTCCCTCATTCTTGCTACATTCCCTGCTCATCTTATCCTCCTTGACATAATTCTAATTATACTTGGCGAAGAGTATAAGCTATGAAGACCTCATTATGCAGTGTCTTCCAACGTCCTATTATTTCATCCCTCTTTGGTTCAAATATTCTGATCAGCAACATTTTCTCAAATATTTTCAGTCTTCGATCTTCTCCTAATGTCAGACACCAAATTTCAAACCTATACAAAACTAAAAGAAAACATTACAATTTTATATATTCCAATTTTTCCTTTTTTAAATTGCAGACGAGAGAAAGAAGACGGAATTGTAGCAAGCTTTACCTGAATTCAGTTGCCACTTATTTTCTTCCTGAATCAAATTTGATGTATTACTGCCCTTCCAAAATATTTGAACTGTACCACATTTTCAATGGCTCTATTAGCTGTCTATATGTTACGACTTTGCCCTGCCTTTCGTTGATGAGACACATACATATACTTGGTTGCGTGTCTGCGTTTATTTCTAGACCAACCTGCTTAGTAGCGTCATAGTTTGTGTTTTCTATGGTATCTATATTGTTATCTAGCACATTCACATCAACAGCATAGACCAGCAGCTGTGTGTCAATTCGTTCTACAGTTTTTAGTGTAGAGTCCTTATGCTAAATTTCGTCCAAATCCGATTTGGTTTGAAACAGAAACAAGTGCATAGACAGATGTAAACACCACAACTATAAGAATGCCGTCTTCTGGGATGTAGAGCCGTGTAGACGTAGTGTAAAGCCTGAAGATGGAGGCGATATATTCCTTCGAAATGTCAGTTTACACTAGATCTACACGGCTCTACATCCCAGAATACGGCATTCTTCATAGTCACCGCCGTGAAAACTTTAAATCTCACACCATTACTACTAGGCTTTCATTGTATGCAATCTTCTCAATGAACACAAAAAGCACCCTTTACACAGAAGTACATATGAGGTGGCAGGCATTATACATTTAATACGAACAAAGTGTGTAGGATCAAGGGGAAGAATGGGAACTCAAAAGCTGGTAAATGACTGAAGTCTTAAGTACACGCCCACACAAACGCGCTGCATCTGCTCGTTTCACTCTGTGGCAGCCGCAATGAATGGAAGAAGCTCTTCAGCACAAAAGATGCACCCGTTCATCACCATTGTTTTATTAATCAATCGTTTGTGTTTCGTGACGCGTGAAGGGTGCTCTCGGTTCGGCGGAGATTCGGACGTTTTGTGATCCGGTCAGTGGCCGTCAGCGAGACGGAACAAACCCTCCCCCACCACATCACACCCCACCCCACATCCTACAGCCAGTCGACTTTTGACAAATAGTGACCATTCTGCTTCACACAGTCTAATAAATGGCAAGCAGAAAGCATTTTTGTAACATTCATTTTCTCCTTTATTCTTTCATTCTAGCAGTAGACATGACGCGAATAGAGCATTGATGAGCAACCCTCTTAGCACGGGGACCAGTTAGAGGCCTCAAATCCTTATTTGGGCTACAACCAATCTATAACAATGAAAGCCACATTTCTCCAACAACATTTAATCTTTTAAAAGGCAACAAGAATTCAGGGAACAACTAACACCCTTTCCTTGCATATGACAGAAATCGCAAACAAAACTATAACATTTCGGTGTGACAGACAGATGCAGAGATGGCTCGTTGTCTAGCAACGACGTTAGGACACATATACACTGACAGTAAGGCGATCTCATAAGTCTAAAAATGAAGGGGAGACAGATATATATATAGAGAGAGAGAGAGAGCAAGATGATCTCATAATATACACAAGTTCTGGAAAGAAACAATAGCCAACTTTCCTTTAATACTAAACGGACCGCGTAGGAAAAGACGTGTCCAACAAGTCTTCTACTGTTTCATTTACATTCGTTTCCGCGCTAAGGTTTTCACCAAGCCGTTGCCTAGCAACGAAAGTGGATATACATATAGACTAATGGGAGGGATTCTTGAAGTACGTTGTTGAGATGTGCTCAGGTGCCATACATGTCAAATTTCATAAAGAGTTATTACAGCGTGGTGATCTCATAAACCTCCTTTTATTTTTCAAAACAAAGAAAGTAGGCGAAAATTACTAATATTAGTGCAATGATAAATATAAATATAATTCTTTTACAATTTATAGTTTTATTCTGAAGGATGGAACAACGTAACCGAGAAGTGAATGTCTCTTTATCACCAAGTCCTTCATATCCTGACGCATGCGGGGAGGACCAACTGGAACACAGGTCTCACGCCCTTCATCGTGGAGTCGATTTGCAGGAATACTCTTGACACTTCCATATGATTGATAGACGTACGTGCTTCCGAAAAGACGTGTCATACGCCGTGCATGTTCATTCCCCTTCTTCTTCTTCTTCTTCTTCTTCTTCTTCTAATCCTGCTGCTCCGACTTGGAGCATAAAGCACCCGTGAAACCGTTCGTTTCACTTCAGTTAAGACAGTCGGTAGGTTTCCTTAGGCGTCGCAAGGCTGATACCTACACACAAACAGAAAAAAAAAACGCAAACAGGCACACGTGTCTTGAATGGGATTCGAACCCACAATCCCAGCGTTCGACTGGGCGAAAATATTTCATGCCTTAGACCGCTCGGCCACTGTGATAAGCACATGTTCATTAAGCATTGGAAATGTATCAGCAAGTAAATAGTTGAAGAAAGTCGTCTTCTGGTTTTAGGCACCGTGTATTCTTCGTTTTGGCCGACGTTTCGGAGGAACGTAGCGCCTCCATCTTCAGAGCAGTTGAATGGCTGCGGAGAGCAGTAGCTGTAGCTACTAAAATACTGTCATCTCCATCCCAAATTAGGCCAACACAGATTCAGTGTTAACATCAGGTGACAATAAAGATAATTTATATTAACGTATATCTTGACGACGCGAGTTTAATTCTTATTGAAGAAACCGAATATTTGGCGCATATTTCGTATCATCGGTGGGCTTTCCCGTTCTCAGAATTAGGCTGAAATCGACATGGGACCACATTTGATGTTCATTTATATGAAGACATGAAAAGTCGTATTTATATACAGGGACTACTGAGACTTTTGGAATGAACCCGACACTTTACCGAAACGTGATTCCCGCTGTTATCAGGATGGTCAGGCGTATTCCTTGAAAGCGTTAAATGCAGAAGAACCCTGTCCAACGGATTTCATGATGATTTTCAGTCTATAAATCATACTCATACATAACGATCAATAAGAAAATAATTCAATAACTGTAATAATATCTGTACTTATGCTTATTTTTTTACTACCCACAATGCTACACTCAAGGTTGGAAATAAATACCATAACAGCGAAGTCAGACTCGAAAAGACCTTTCTTGTGGGATATAACGCCATGTTTTCCGTTGGAAATCAACCGAAGTTTCGGAAGAACACGTCTACTCCATTTTTAGTGTTGAAGAAAAATCAAGCAATGAACCAGCATGGAACAGAGATCAATGCTGCTTGTTTCATGCTGGTTTCTTGGTTGGCTTAATTTTCAATCTTGAAGATGGAGGCGCCGTGGATTAACCTTCAATTACCTTCTTTGCGTCATATCCCAAAAGGCAGAACTCTTCATAATTAACGCTGTGAGAACCCCAAATGTTATTTCCCTGAGCTCGGTTACTTAAGATTCGTCTGCATTTTCCTCTAGCTAAGTTGTTGTAGACCCATACCATCAGCTTACTCTTCGTATGTCGCGAAAGACTGGTACAGTTCTTGGGAACTGGACGTGACAAACAGTGTTGCCAAGGACGATCTTAAACGTCCTGTTTGTCTTCCTAACTGGTGACAGTGTGGCAACCACAAGGCGCTGAACCCTCGTGCTGACCCCAATGTAACGCTGATTGATAATGTTACGCGCCAGTGGTTTCTTCATCCATCGATCAAGCGACTGATTGGTTCTATAGTTTAGAGTCTTAGCTCACAACCAAGCAACTTAGTTCAACATGGAAGTCTTAAGACTTTTATTTGAAAGATATTTGTTTCGTGTTGCAGTCAGCGTATCTCTTGATCTTACTGAGTTATTTTTTTTCAGCTGATTTTAAAGGGAAATGTTATATTCCTTCAGATTGTAAGTTAGGTTTTGTATGCTGCATATACTGAACTCCTTATTTCCGTCGAGTGTGCACAAATACTGTACTACAGAATGGCCCAAATGTCAGCTAACGTAAAATATTCTCTCGTATTAAAGAGAATGTTCAGATTTGAACCTTCCAGTCAATTTGTAGAACAGTTCTACAATATTGTTAATTGTGTATTAAACATGGAGAATTTCTATTCGAAGAATTTGTAACGTATTTCGGTGTACATTTTAGTAAACAATTAATTGACTTTGGGCCATTCTTAGCACTTTTTAAATAATTTGCTAGGAAGCGCTTTAAGACATTGAAACTACATGTACCACAATCCAAGGAAGTTTTTTCAAGCTGCAACGCTTCTGGCTTGTACCTGGGAAGGGCCCAGTTCGATTCACAGCCGCGATCACTATACAGACAGTGTTTCGGTTGTTTTATTCAGTTCCTCCGGGTAGATTCTGAGATAATACGTGAAATTATTCCACGAAAATTTCCTTCCACATCCTTCGCAATTTTTCATTCTACTCTGTACAGTCTGAGTTACGGAAGCATCGGTAAATAAGCTCCAAAGAAATTAAAGAAAAGAAAGTAGTAGTAACACGTGCTTTAACGCAAAAAAAAAAAACCCGGCATTTTGACACAGATTGTATTTATGAGTTTCGTTTTATTCTCAGAATATGCAGTGTTTCTTTTCCCCTCTTGATAGCATTAAGATGTCAGTCTTTGTAATGGAGACGCAGTGTATTTTTGTGATGAAAGGTATATGACAGTAAAGTTTTAATTTCTTGCGGTTCAGTTTAAGTTACCAGAATCTTTAAGGTCTAATTATAGGTACAGTTACAGTACGTAATGTTGCCGTGGGAGTGTATAATTATTATTGTCTAGAAGACATTTTCAGGGTATCGCCTGAAACGTACTATATATATAACAGCAACGGGATGAGTGGGGGTATGTGACGTCTCTCTCACCTCCTGTTGCGCCATCCAAGCGTTCACAGAGTTGTCGCCTAGCAATGCGCGGATACAATCAGCAACTCTCACGTTGCACGCGTGCCCCGAGGCCTCTGTGGCTCAACATTTTCTGCATAGAGCCAATACGCCACAATATATGTATATGTTAACGATTTGAATGCATCTGCTATGATTAGACTATTTTAATATAGTCCGATTGACTGTATAGTCTGTGGTTCTAGAACATTTTCATTAAAAGGCCGTTTAGGTAACGCAGCAACGGTACGTCACTCTGTGCAACCTTATACAAAAATGTGGAGTCATGCAAATAGGTTCTGATGGTTTGCTCTTCAGTGCAAAAATCAAATCTCTGTTTATGATATTAACATTTACATTCCGCTATGTCATATACGACCACATAACCCCAATAGCTAAAACCAGTATATCAGTTCGCCTTTAAAACATGGTGTATAAACACTGTTTACATGTTTTTATTATAACGTGTATATGTATGTATTTTGCCGATAACAGCGGCCACGCGGTAAAGGCATGAATTCTCTTCGCTGGCTCGAACGCTAGGATCGTGTGTTCCAATACCAGTCAAGGCATGGATGTATGTGTGTTCATTTATTCTGTGTCTGTCCTTTGTGTAGATAACGGCCTTGCGACGGACTGATCACTCGTCCAAGGAGTCCTACCGTCTGTGTAAGAAAGATTACGTAACTGAAGAAGAGGCCAAGGTCCAACAAGGGGCTGTAGTGCCGTTGGTGAATGAATGAAATCTACTTATTTCAATACCCTGTTTATAACGTGCATTGTTTTAGATTCTTCAAGATCCTACAACACTTTCGAAACACCCTGTACAGTCTTTCACAAAACACTGCGCAACCTGGCATCATCATACATGGCTTGATACACTCGCGGTTGACTTGAAGTAGCGCTGGTTATGCACCTATCAGCGACATCCCCTGCCCTTCGTACTGTGTAATATTGCTTCTGGAAATCATAAGAGACTTCGCTCTGGAAGTCCTTTCTGAACGGGGCTGAGGGGACAACTTCTGTGCTGAAAGCCTCTTACGCGTGTCCTGGCTGGAGGTGCGGCGAGGCGTTCATAATGCACAAACCTCGCACGAGTTGGCGAATCTAAATGAAAATTATTTGCAACTTCAGATGGACTGAGTTAGGAATATCAAAATCAGGATTTCAATCACGATTTCGCGTTGTAAAGGTTCAGAATTCGTAATTTATTAAAGACTTTATATTTTTTCCATAAATTCTGGGGAGAATTGATCGTCTGCTTTCCTTCTACAAGGCACGGACCGCGTAGAAATTGAGGCGATCAATAATTCTATTTTTCCGTACGTATTCGTTACAGCGGTAAAATTTTTACCGAGACGTTGCCTAACAACGATAGTTAGGTATACATACACAGAGACTGATGGGAGGGATTTATGAAATATGCAGCTGAGATGGGCTCAGGTGCCATGATATACATTCAGAAATTGAGGAGGGAATGCACAGACACAGGCAGCACGGTGATCGCATAAGCCTAGTTTTATTTTCTGGAGGTACGTCAGGTAGGGTAAAAATAACTTACAGGCAGTGAAGCCTATATTGACTTCAACAAAGACATACTATTCAAAATTTGTGGGGAACATTAACAAATTTACCGTCTGGTTTAACATTAAAAGCTGTAAATATACCCGCAAAAAGTATTTATGGTTTAGATACAATTCCGTGTAAGAAATATATTGATTCTTTAAAGAGTATCAACCGACTGTACATTATAATGGAAACGCAGTGTTTCATGTGATGTAGGAACTGAATTTTAAGTAATACTAAATCAATTTCGGGTTTTAGAATGTTAATAATATATATTTATGTTGAATGATCTGACCGTAAGAAATAATAAAAAAAAAGGAACTTAAACTGCTTTAAATCGTGACAAAGAAAAATGGAAGACTGAAGGGCCTGTATATTGATGAATGTGATAAAGTTCTGAATTTTGGAGACCAATGAGACAGAGCACGGATACGAATAGCTCATTCGCTGTCTGCACGCAAAAAATGCCAGAGTGGAATTCAAGAGGAGGTTAGAAGTACTGGAGAGCGGGATATATTAAAGACAATTATGGAAGTTGATGTGAAGAAAATTTTGGAAGAAGAACATTATTCGAAAATAATAAGAAAAAGAAAGAGAAGGAATCGGTACATCGACATTTAATATCCTCATGCTCCATGTGCATTTGTTCCAGAACATGGCGTATAGGCGTACATTTATTCATGTCTGTCTCCCTGACTGTCTATCTATCTTTGTTCCTGTTGCTCCCACTTGGAGCGTATGGCATCCATGAAACGCCCGTTTAACTTCATTTTCTTAATCTTAGATAGTCAGTAGAACTCCTTGGACGAGGGATCAGCCCGTCGCAAGGCCGCTACCTGCATACAAACACAGACTAAACGCAGGCAAACATTCATGCCTTGAATGGGATTCGAAGCCATGATCCCAGTGCTCCGGCGAATGAAGACAGTTCTTGCCTTAGACCGCGCGGCCACTGTGATCGGCATTATTCATGTACTTACAGGGAAATACATATGACACTTTCTCTGTTGAGAAGAATGTGCACAATTTTAGGCCTATTCTTTGGAATTTACATTGAAAGTGTGTTTCATATAATGGAGAAGGCTATATGCAGAGCTTTATAAATCACCAGGGAAGTAATAGGGAGCTCTTAGGGGCCTCAACAAGCTTCCGATGGAACACACTTAATGGACGATATCGTTATAACGTGAGGCTCTCAAAATAAAAGAACGTTATGCAACGTACTTGTATATTGTGTGAAGTATATTTTATGAATACCTGACACTTCTATTCCGCATATTTTCGCTTATATGTGGAGGCCCTTCTTGGGAGGAATACAATCTTAGCATTTATTTAGGCCCGTAACTAGTGTAAGACTTGTAGTGAATTAAAGTTAGCGAAACTTAGAAATATTAATAGCCTCTGTGTATCATAATAATGTCATATATCAGACCTTACAAAAATCCATCATGGACTTCAAGTGTAGGTTCGTTCAAGCCCTAAGTTACCACCCCATTTTCGATTGCATTTATCATTTCGATATATTGACTGACAAAAAACTACGCCGAATATGGACCATAATGGAAACTTCAAGACTAATAATATGTATCTGTTATGTGTTCAACATTCTGTGCTTTTTACAGTACTTCATATCCCAAACTAAGATGCATGGTCATATGGATTAACAGCAGTATGAGAACACATAACACGAACATGAAGTAAACACTTAGGAGAAAGAAAAGTAGAGTCTCACTGCCCCCTTTTTATACTTTATAATAGTGTGGCATTCTTTAGTTCATTCTCCCAAAGCACACTACAAATGTTCTAAAAAGTGTTCACGTAAATGCAAATGTCTGAAAATATCCTCTACGCCTTGTAATCCGTTGAGAGACAACTGACGTTTCGGAGGAGCACATCGTCTTCATCTTGAGGGTCAAAGAATAAGCCAAGCAAGAAACCAACGTAGAAGAAGGTGGCAATATTTTACTCCGAAACGTTAGTTGATTTTGAACACAATACACTGCGCTATATCCCCTAAGACAGACTGTCCATAACCACCGTTATGTGATCCCCAAATCCTACATTTGTGTGAACCTGTTAACATTAATTACATTAATTGAATCCACTCGTCCTCAAGGGACAGTGAAAGTGGAAGTTTAATGGTAGTGTCTGTAGTGTTTCGATTAGAGAGGACGAAATGGTTGAGAATGAAGGTTAATAACTGCGATGTCCCTAGGGCCTCCAATAATCGCTCCACAGCGGACAACTAATACAGCAGCAGCTTACCTCGATCCAGACTAAACATCTGCCTTGTTTCAAAAGAGCAAAATGTTATAACGTCTTATAATTCCTAGAATGAAGAAACTTGGATGTATTAAAAGGAAATTTAGTCTAGGATCGACCCTAACTAACGGTACTGACGTGCCTTATACTAAAGCGTTAAAATCTTCTGGCACGACAAGCGGCGTCATTTGGAACAGAATTTCGATTGGTTGAGAATTGATGCGGCCACTCTCCCGAGATTTTACCACTTTTAGTCGTTGTGGAAGCTTCAAATATTAAATTATAAAGCACTCCAAGTGCCGAGTTTCTGTACGTTTTCCATCGTACTGCTTTTTTTTTTTTAATAAAAACGCAACGTTTCGGAGACTGGACTCTGTCTCCGTCTTCAGACAAAAGCCTACTCAGCTCGCTCCCTCCGATAGAACTAGCCCCTGTCTCTGGACATGAGCACCAACACAGGACAGGACATAAACGAAACACAAAATAAACCATCAGCGGGAGTTAAGCCAAACGTTAAAAAACTTCATGCACAAAATTTTAGGTCTTATTTACGAAATGTTACCTACAAATCCTTCTAAGTAAGCTTCAAAATATAGGTTCTACAACTACACATTTCGACTCATAAAGAAGGTCATCTTCAAGTGGTTCGGCTTACAAGATCTACTATGTTGTACGAGTTACTGCTGATTTTAATAGGTCACAACATTTGAAGATTATTGTCTCCTGGGATGTGGCGCGCTCCGTTCTGTTAGATCGTCGCCAATGTTTCAGAGGGACGTTCTTTCACTATCTTCAGGACATAAATGTAACAACACTGATTCATCTCTTACCATGAGGATGGCTGAAGTACGTTCCTCAGAAACATCTCTAACGATCTACCAGATTACACGACGTCGCACCTCATAGCTCACATATATATGTATTTGTATACTCGTATTACGAGTGTTTTGTCTCATTTTGTTAGTTTCTCTTGAGAATTAGGCAAGAATTTAGTATCCATCTTATATTCTTACTTTGGTTTAATTTAAATTTAGTTAATTTTACTTCAATAATTGCACAATTGATTCATTATTGAAGTTTCAAGTTTGTTACTCTGAATTTCCTATTATTTCCATCTTTAGACAATGCAAGTAAATGTTCTGATATTTTGATTTATCAATATTTAAATTTGTCAATATACAATCAATTGTATAAAGGAAACATTTGCCCTTTTATCAATAATCCTGCATACTATTATGGGAAACACATTGTCTAACACACTGTTAGTGATTTTGTTCCTGATTTCAGTGACAGCTTTATGTTTGCCTAGCGTGTGTTACAGCTATTGCCGGTCCTGACGTATAAATTGTAGGCAATACGTTTCTCTCGTCAGACTCTAGCGCTGTTATAAACAGTTCCTTGAAGGTGGGTTCAAACAGCTCTAGACCAAAATGTAATGTATCGAATAAATTATTGTGTCATCAGAAATGTTTCATTTTGAACGCCATGAATGTCTGAAGTCAAAGTTTCACCAGATGGTACAATAATATTTCCAGTGACTGCATGAATAACACGATTCGGAATTAACGTTGCTTCTTCTGTCATAGTACTCAGTAAATATATTTGTTCCTTATTGGCATTCCACTTTCTCTATCGTTACAATTGTACCTCCTGTGTTACCAGCTGACATCCTCTGTGTTCTGTTGTTACGCAATTCGCCACTTTTCTTTGCTTTCATGTGTTCTCTTTCATTTTTTGAGAACTGTTCTCATTTCCTAATTACAAAAGGATCTACTAAGCCAATATTAGCATTAGACTGATATTACTGTATTTATTTATTTCTCTGAGTGAATTTTAGTGACCAGTTTACTTAGCGGCTTATGCGAAATTTTCGGTGTTCTGCCTTAGTGTTTGGCAGACCTTCATGAAACATTCTATATGACACCTACATTGTATATAGCAATACTCGAATGATGTAAGTGTATATATGTTAAATTAAACTTTAATTTCGTTATAAGCCCCATGCTTTCGTCTCAATAACAGTAAACGTGGACGATAAATGTACTGAATAAAAATCATAGTTATTCATAAGATACGCCTGTCTTATAGACTGTCTGCATAGAACTCTTTGGTTTAAATATAACGTATAATAGTAATCTGTTAGATGTTCACCATCGAAAGCGTTTTCCGACCTCCTGCTGTATCCTTCCACAGTTTTAACTTGCGCACTGCATATACCTGCATAGTGAACAGACGACAATGAAAAGAAACGCCTGTTATTTATGCCACCTTAAGCGAAAATTTTGCCGTCTTTTGTCTGCTTTCTCTGTTTCTTGCTGAATTGTCTTCGTTTTTATTCTGTTAATAGCACTGTTGTCAGATCGCTTGCTGGATACTTCTGATTGCTTACGTTTCGAGAAAGATATGTTAATAGTTTGTTGTGAAGTAAAGAAACTGAGAAAGGTTTGCGTTGCTCCGTCACGTAGCCGCCAAGCAAGTCCTGTAACGTGTATACAGGCACGTACTTTTTCTTTCAGCGGAGAAGATTAGGGGAGCAGAAGACAGCTTCTGTTAGCTCCTGTTATGTAATCCTGATATGTGCATGTATATTCCATTCGCCTTCTGTTGAAGTCTCCTTGCTTAGTCGTCTGATAGCCGTCTCATTGCTCTTCCTCACTTCCCACCTTCCTGCCCTTTCTTTCTTGACGTCTACTTATGGGTACACATTCCTCTCCTACTCTCCCAGTAAGGAAGAGGATAATATCACCCATCTCTTCGCTCCCTCAGACACAGGCTGTACTCCTTCCCATCTTCACTTTTCTTCAAGAAACCACCCCTTCAAGACGCATAATGACGCCAAATAAAAATTTAATCTTCTCTTGATGGATTTATAGCTAGCTTTCACTGGACAGGAAAATTTATAGCGTATTCGTATATTAAATATGGAGGAACATGGTTACAATCACAAGAGTGGTGGAACTTGCCTTCGCGAATTCGTTACTTGTGTATGACACGAAATTTTACCAGATGCTTTTGCCATGCTCTGTTTAGGCCAGCACGAAGTTTTAAGAGAGCCTTATGATTTACTGTATCGAATATAGCAACGAAAGATTGATATAAAATTTTGGAAATTTGTCACAAAAACAGATAACCTAAGAATATCTACTCGTATTCATATGTTTGTTAATAGCTCAATTTTTTCGACTAATGATATATATAAGAAGTTGAAAGTAGCTTGGAATCGAAACCGTGACTTCGGAAAAAGAATCGAGGTGTTTATAATTGCATGTTTCTAATCAATGTTAAGGACTCTTCTATAGACAAGATATCGGTAACACATCTGATAGATGATAAAATATTGTAAACATTTAAGCGTTAGGGTTCTGAATTTGGGAGTTGCTCTGTTTGGTTGGGAGTGATGATAATGAGCAGAGAGATCTGCTTAAAAGGAAAACCGTGCCGCCGTAGGATGAACAACATGTCGATTGAAAATTACAGTTTTGTCTTATTTTGTAACAGTTAATGCTTGCGTAGTAACTATGCGAATCAACGGTAACTTTGAAATATTCCTGGATTTCTGTACCTTCAGATATCACACAACGCCGTGTTAACCTATTTTCCTTATTAAAAAAAAAAAATTAAAATAGGCTTATGCGATTTCCATTCTGTCTGTGTGTCTCTGAATCCCCCCTATTACTTTTCGAATGCCTGACCCTGTCTTTATGAAAGTCGATTTTATTTTGTTTCTTATTGAAGGAAAGAGCATCGGTGATTTGAGTTTCATGTTCTTAGGAATATAAATTCATGAGTATTAACCATGTTATAAATGATTAGTGTTTTCATTGAAGAATTTTACTTTGTCTAAGGACAAGAGATTTTCATAAACAAAGATTATGCGAACAAACAACAAGTGACAAATATTATTGCAGTTATGGCTGCGTATGGGAAATAGGCTGCATGGGCCACGGATAATCGCATGGGCGGATACAGACTGTGTGGGGGAGGTGAGGATTCTGTAGCTTTTTCTTTAAAGATCATCCGTTACCTATAAGCGATCCGGTAGAATAGAAATTCCGCTCTTACTATTCCAAGTTTTATTCGATGAAAATGCTTTTAATGAACGAAAACAAGTAACATGTCAAAAGTGTGACGGAATAAGAAGCTAAGAGGTTCTTTTAAGCTTTTGAATGTTTTAGACATGAGCTTCCTTCACTTACGAAACATTTTATTGATGAATCATTATTTACATTAAGGAATGTGGTACATCATGTATTATAACTAATAAAAATGACTAATACGTAATAAATATAAGTAGTAAAAATTGGATCGCGCGGTATGAGGTGCTTATGATTCTTATATACCACTACTCGTGTACTCGAAACGCGTGTTCAGACCCCTCTCGAGTGATGGAAATATGTCTACGTTTTCTTCTTTATTGTGCTGACTCATGTTTGCCTTGTGATGGGCCGAGTCCCTGTCCAAAGAGTCCTTCAAAAAAATTAAAGATTCATAATTCTAAAATTAACGCTAAGTCGAATTATGCCAGGAGGCTTAATAAGTGTCAGCTGAGGAGGAAATAAATAATTGAGACCAGAATAACTCTACGAACACAATTTAGTGTTTACACTTCAAATATGTACGAACACAATTTAGTGTTTACACTTCAAATATGTTTTCTTAAAACAGTCTGCGCCAAACCTGGAATAATGCAAGGGCCTACACTGTGAATTTCAAACAGATTAAAATAATTTCACTCGGAGAGTGTACAGGCATGCCTCATTTTTGTGCTTTGCAGCTATTGCGTTTTCTACAAATTGAACTTTTGCGGCAAACCTTCGTCGAGCAAGTCTATCGGCACAATTTTTCCAACAACGTGTGCTCACTTCGTGTTTCTGTGTCACATTTTGGTAATCCTCGCAATATTTCCAACTTTTTCATTATTATTACACCTGTTATGGTGATCTGTGATCAGTGATCTTTGGTGTTACTATTGTAATTGTTTCGGGACGCCACGAACCGCGCTTATATAAGACGGCGAACTAAATCGATAAATGTTGTGTGTGTTCCGACTGCTCCACAGACCGGTCGTACCCCAGTCTCTCTCCCGCTCTCCTCGGGCCTCTCTCTTCCCTGTGACACAACAATACTGAAATCAGGCCAGTTAATAATCTTACAAATACCTCATAAAAGAAGAGTCTATCGATTCTGCAAATTCCATTGTAGTGTTATTTCAAGAAATTTCCACAGCCACCCCAGCCACAGCAACCACAGCTCTGATCAGTGAGCAGCCATCAACATCGGGGCAAGAACCTCCATCAGCGAAACAATTTCGATTCGCTGAAAGCTAAGATGACGATCAATATTTTTTAGTAATAAAGTATTTTTTATTCAAGGTATGTACATTGCTTTTTATACACAATGCTATTGCACGCTTAATAGACTACAGTATAATATAAACATAAATTTCATATGAACAGGGAAAGCAAAGAATTCGTGTGTCTGACTTTATTGCGGTGATCTGGAACCGAACCTGCAATATCTCCGAGGTAGGCCTGTATTCGTTTTTGAATCTATGAGACCTTTTCAAACGATACAGAATGTAGCCTTTGAATCTCCTCTGCTAAATGATCATTCGGGATTATTAGGTTTTTGGACTTTGACCCTCATCCGATATTTTAGAGAACTAAACATTTCGGAAGCGGAAGCCTTTCCATCCTCAGATCAAGGCGTGGGAGACATCTACACTGTTGGTCCGCTAGAAAGAGATGACCTCGA
Source organism: Cryptotermes secundus (assembly GCF_002891405.2). Classification (NCBI taxonomy): domain Eukaryota; kingdom Metazoa; phylum Arthropoda; class Insecta; order Blattodea; family Kalotermitidae; genus Cryptotermes; species Cryptotermes secundus. The sequence continues at coordinate 75,337 of NW_019724587.1, read as the reverse complement.
TCACCACACAACATAAGTCAATATAATTACAGTTACATATTTACCTGAGATTTTTATTGTATACCCTGATCTTAGATATACGCTGTAGTTATACGTTCATAATTTACCGCGCCACAGCTCAAGCGGTTAGTCGCTGGCTTCCCACCGCGGCTGCCCGGGTTCGATCCCGGGTCTGGTCAAGTGAGATTTGTGGTGGACAAAGTGGCGCTGGGGCAGGTTTTCTCCGAGTACTTCGGTTTCCACTGCTAGTCTTCATTCCACCAATTGCTCCACAATCACCCTCCCCTATCATCTAGGACTGATACAATAGGCCAGAAGTTGGCGCGGTACAAGGGACTTAATCCCACCCCACTAGCAATGAAAAAAAATAATATACTTACATATAATGTCTAATTCTATGGGACCCAACAGGTGTCCCCCACCCCTTAAACAGAGTACGGAAGGAAGAAAGAACGTTACTTCAGAGCAGCAGGTTCTTCATCACAACAACTTACGTACCTGATGAGAGTAAGGCCGAAACATATAGAGGTAGAAAACAAAGAGGTGAACACGAGTGAATATTATCCGGAGTTGCACACAGACAGCAAGTAATGGGACACAAACCCAGACCTACTTCTATAAGCCGAATTAATATTTGTCAGTATGAATTAATGTGCTTAGGTTAATTAACGACGCCATATCAGGTACTAAGGCATTTACTTATTGGTTTCGGATCTCGGAGCACCGTGTGAGTTGTGATTCCAAAGGGATCTAATTAACATATTAAATGCCTGTTACTGGAGATGCTACAATAAATTAGAGAAATGTAGCAAGAACATTAAAACACAAATAAAAGGAATAATTTTGATCATTTCGGTCTCCCTTAAAATATTCAGGGGTCCTGGGGCACTGTACAACTTGTGTACAAAGCGGAGTGAGTCCTGCAATTCTTACTGGGATTCAAAATGGAAGCAGTATAAATCAAAAGCGAATATTGATCCATTGCGGCGCCCTTCTCTGTTCCGCTTTCAGCAGTGCATAGCTCACTACACAGTTTACAATATTATATTAATATAATTCATTAATATTAAAATGAAGATTTTAAAAATACCAAAATTCAAAAATCAAATTGACATATGTAAATTAACAAAGATTTTATACATATCTGACAAATATTAGCAAGAGGATTCTGATATATCGGGACCTATTAACAACGGAGAAATGAACAATTAAGAAAGCTGGTGTTTTTAAATTTTAAACTACGTGCAGTGTAACAGCTACGTGAGAGTATACACCTGATGATGGCCATTTACGGCCGAAACATGTAGTGTAGAAGAAAAGAAGACAAAGGAACTACAATAAATTGTTGCACTTAGGACGGAGTTTGTGTCATACGTCACTACATAGGCCTGCACTGTAGTTATGCAGGAGAAATCCTTTACTGAATATTCCTCACATGAAGATGAACTATGTATTCAAACCCACCCCTTTTAATATTACACAGTGAATTTCGGCATCCATGGTGAAAAGGGAAGAAAATAAATTCCCATCACGTGAGCTGAGTGTGACGAGAACCTTTCGTATATAATCGGTATTCTTCATAAAGGCCACTGACAGGGGACAGTAAGCCTGCAATTCGCACAGCATCATCATCTCGCTTGGAAAAGAGCCGCTTCATATAAAGAGTTTGGTCCATCATATTGCAGTTTCAGAGTGGTGCTTCTGTCCCTACATGAGAATTCCATCCGTAGGTTGCACCCTCTCTGGAAGCATATAAAAAGGGAATAGACTAGCATTTAGGTCAGCAAAGTCAACAAGGGTCACCCTCAGGGCCTCGGCGGGGCTCGGCTTAAGCAATGGGTTGAATGGTGTGTGGGCGGGTTGCATTTCAGCTAAAGGAGAAGACAGAGACGGGGAATGCGTGTGCTATAGTGGCAAAGAGTGCCAAAAGGACTATTTGGAAGTTGCGACCTGCCACGTGTTGGCTATGTGCTCATTCATTCGCGGTTCGTTTCTGCACGACCCATTCCTCATCCCGCAGTCCTTTCGGCCTTCTGACGTCAAAGAAGCAAACTTTAAAGAGACCCTGTAACTTGTTATTTCATTTGGAATTTCAGGGAACTTTAATATTATGCAACGGACTTACAAATTACTGCTTCTAAGTACAGATTGAAATTTTATATACGTTTAAATTAATTGTAGAATTGGAATAGAAACTGATCGACTGACAAAGATGTAACAGACAAAATGTATAGGCATATTTCTGGAACTTTACGAGATTTCTATTTCCTCTAAATATGAGCAGGCTCTGCTGTGTTTTTCTTTTTCGTTTTCAAATCCGTATGAATAAAGCAGGCAGTTAATTCTCGAAGTGCAATTGTGTTAGTATCTATGCAACAAGCAGACCCGTTTTACGTTTATTGTTTTCTTCACTCTAGATTATCTAACGGAGTTTATCGTCATCCAGTGAGATGATTACAAAATCATTCCTGGAGGAGACGCTAATGGTCATTTACAAAACATAACAGCGGCGATATCACCTGGAAGAACTTCTAATGAGGAGAGTGTGAGAGAATAAACCTGCCTCATGCCTCTTACAAGCGAACAATCTTCCTATTTTTATTATCTGGGTTATATTAATACAGAACTAATTAAACATTCGATATTTTTTTGTAAGAATTGAAGTTTTCACGGTGGTGACTATGAAGAATGCCACCTTCTGGGATGTGGCGCCGTGTAGATATTTTACATACCGACGTTTCGGAGGAACGTATCGCCTCCATCTTCCTGCTGCCGGCTGCAGCCACCCGCTCACGCTGGCTCCTCGCTTGTGGATTTTTCCTTTTTTCTTCTNTCGATATTTTTTTGTAAGAATTGAAGTTTTCACGGTGGTGACTATGCATAATGCCACATTCCAGAAAACGGAATTCTTTTTTGTCGTTTTGTTATCTTTAAGTAACGTTTCATGGATATGAATATGCATTTCTTTGGACGTGGTTTTTTTATTTGAGGTTTTCACTGCATTAACTATGAACGGTATGGTACACTGGGTTACAGTGCCATGCAGCCCAACACAGAAGGCCGTATTCCTCGTGAACATTTTCATCTTTCCGTGTTCTTTGTAGGAACCGGAAGATAGCAACGTTTTCGAATTCTAAATATTAGTCTAACAGTAAATGTAAAAGAACTAGATCCCTCGCGACTGTCTCCAGCTGCTCTGAAGCTTGGTCTTTGGTTTCGAATCGACAAGAGGTATGAATATTTGTTCAAGATTTTATGTTCCTAGGTTGTTCTTTGTAGCTAGAGGTCTTGAAATGGGCCGATGCCCCATCCAAGGGGTGCACTCAAATTGTATAAAATTCATTTTCTCAGAAGTTAATCCTAAATTCGAGCAGGCCTCATGGTCTAATTATTAATGGCTGAAGGAGAAGACAGATTCAATCCATAATTCATTCAGATAATTAATCTCTTGAGTAAAACTTTTTGCTTTTTTTCATTCACTAAGTTACTTGTACTGTTAGGAGAAAGAGCATATAACAGAGCAAAGGACTTAACATTCAGAAGCCCCAGGCCGATGACAACGGGCAGTGAACATCGATCTGTTTTAGACAACTATGCTACTGCATAACGACTGTCTGCTGTTAGAAGCTCTTCGTAATTGAAACGTTCCATTCTCTCAAATTGCATACTCTCCGTCTCAGTAAACCAGACAAACCAGCACTAAGTGGGCTTTTCCTTCCGCCGTACTCCCTTGTTTCGTCCATTCTTTTCATGTGTCACTGAAGCCAACGATCCCCCACTCTGCGGCTTCTATTTCAGTCTTCTGAAGGCTTCAGCACTGAAAATAAATAGTTCTGTACACTGTAGCTCTAGACAACTTGGCCTGAAAATAATTGTAAAATGTTATCTGGGGTGTAAATCTATTAGGTTAAAATAGAAAGTATTATTGAACTATTCATAAAGCCTTCCGGATCTTTGGTGGTGTTTCAGAAAGTTACGCTCTTAATGAAATTGTTCACACGTTCTACTTTTCATTATAATATTTTTACCTCGTAAGAATACGTTATCGCCCACAGAGGTCGCGTGACTTAAGACACTCGTGGTTTTGCATAAATCATGAATTCGAATTCAGGTATAGTTATGAATGTACGGTAGTGTACATCTGTTTTTGCTTATGTTTCTTATTTTCCGATATATCAGTTCCAAATTTAAGGATTTCTAAATGTGTAAAATATTAAATAAATTCGAAATAATTACACCCTCGAATTTATGGCTAGCACAGCGGCGTCTGTGAACCCAATTGTCTCTGGGACGTGATGACGTATAGTCCGGAAGGAATTCATCATGTTTCGGTAGATCGGACTGCCTCTATCTTCAGGGCAGAACTATATGACAAGGAAGTAACCAGCAATAAGCAGGCTCTCTTTACCGCCTCCTTCTTGCCAATTGTTTGATTTGTTCATCGACCCTGAAGATGGTGGTAGTAGGTTCTTCTGAGATGTCGGACATTTACCGGACTCTGCGGCGTTACATTCCATAAGATACAAGCTTCATTTACATCTTTTACAGTTACTAAATAAATGGCGAAAGAGAAGATTAATTCAGTTCCATTTCAGAATACTGCGTAGTTTTCATTACGGTATCACTTCGAATTAACGAATTGCTTAATTCAGTGGCGATGTGGATATTTTACATGTGTGGATAAGGATAAGGAAATACGTATTCGCAGTTGAAAGTACAGATGATCTGAGGAAAATTTAAACATAGTCCTTTGAACATAAATCTCAGGTCATGTACTGATCAGATGTGCCCTTTTCAGCCGTACCACTGAGAGATTCATGAAAGAATGCGGGTGGCTAAACAATATCATAAGAGAATTAAGAGTTATGTATTAAATAGGTCACAAATTTCCCTTCCCTTACAGCTGCGAACTGACGAACATTTTACCGTCTAATTCGACAATACTTGATTTCTGGAACCAAACGTCTGTGTATTCACAGTCCGTCGATACTGCAACAATTGTTTATTCACCGTTTAACACTTAACACAACATGCTGAAATACAGAATAGATTTCTGGAGTTACGATCTTACTGCCGTTAGAGTAATGTTGCCTTGTAATTGTAAATTGTAAGCTCATACTGACACTAAAGTTCACTCCTGAATAGCCAGTGTAAGACTACAGCGAAACCCACCAAGGCATTCCTTATTTCGCATAGAGTGCGAAATAGATCCACGGAACATACACGTACCTATAAGGAAAGCAAGTATCATCTCAGAAGAATGGACGATGGTTTCCTAAATCACTACGATTTTGTCCTAGGGTCCAACTTTCCATCCTTCTGTAAAAGTGAGAGACTTTCTTTCATAACCATACTAATAAATGGCAAAGTTAATACGTACTAGTAATACACGTATTTTAATATTGTGTAACAAACTCTCTGATAAAATGAAGAAATTCGTCTTCTGGGATCTGGCGCCGTGTATTCTTTGTTTCAGCCGACGTTTCGGAGCAACATATCGCCTCCATCTTCAGGACAGGTGAATTGCGTAGCGAATACAGAGAGCAGTAGCTGCTACTGCTCTCTGTATTCGCTACGCAATTCACCTGTCCTGAAGATTGAGGCGATACGTTCTTCCGAAACGTCGGCTGAAACAAAGAATACACGGCGCCAGATCCCAGAAGACGACTTTCTTCATAGTAATCGTCGTGAAAACCTCAAAACCTACATGTCTGATAAAATGTTTTTGAAAAGGAGAATAACAGTCTCTATCCTCTTCACTTTAATTACATATTTACTTTCTACTTCCAGGAGTTCTGTCTTCTGGGATTATAAAGCCGTGTAGTCCGTTGAAGTCAGTAGACGTTTCGGAGGAACACATTGCTTCCATCTTCAGCTCTGATTTCCACCTGGTTCACGGTGGTTTCTTGCTTGACCTATTCTTATACCCTGAAGACGAAGGTGAAGTGTTCCTCTGAAATGTCAGTTGACTTTCAACAGACTTCACGGCGATATATTCCAGAAGATAGAATTCTTCATAACCACCGCTGTGAGAACCTCAAATTTTACATGCCTTTTTACATAATTCTATTGTTCCCATATAATTAAATTTTGAGTCTGGGTGACAAATGTTGACAGAAAACGAATCGTAGAATATTACTGTCTGCTTCCATATAAAACAAATCTGTATTGAATTTCTCATAATAACCATTTTAAATAAATCATAAAAACCATAAATGAAAATGGGTCGTGTAGAAGGAATGCCTGTATGAATACCCGAGTCGTGGTATGTATTATTTGCTTCAGTTATATTCCATTCGTGCATTCGGTTTATGAATTCAGAGCCATATATGTATATATACATATTCTAGAAATTAGACAAAACGTCAGGCTCCAAAACCTGTGACAAATTCTTTATTAAACGGCGCTTCCATTTATTATATCCAATTCTTATCCTCGCAATTCAAATAGATTTTCATTTTGTTGAAAAACTCAAAAAAATATATCTCCTGTGTAATATTATCTTCTGTTAAACCTGTACGCGTGTGACAGTATGTATATTTTACCCGATTGTCTCAAGAGTTGGAAGGTTTGACTTTCAATCGAAGCTTTGCATTAACAACCCACACGATTTACCAGTCTCGAGGAAAGTGGAGTGCTGTGTGATGGAAGAGCGTAGAGATGGCTTCATTAAACAAGACAAAGGAATTCTGAATCGAAAAATATACACAGAACGTACTACAAGACTGCAATAGTTAGAAATGAATTTTATTCCAGCTCTACTTTTTATAGCACTTAAACAATTCCAACACCTCTTACAGTCGCTGAGAAAGCGAGATCCAAAGGGGGAACCCCCATAACTTTGGCACTTATATCTTCATACCGAGCTTCAGTTCTGTTCCGTTGCCGTATCCTGTCTAACGCACGCTCCTGAATCTCCATGTAAAAGACTTGATCCTGCAGGCAATAATTCGCAGCTTTGTTTCTCTCATAATAAATCATTCAGATTTACCCTTACGCTCCAGGCAGTCCCACACCTTCTGTATAGGACCAAGTTCAGCTACACCAGGCTTCCCATGATGCAACACAACATGGTGCTTTCCTTCATTTAACTTCCGACGCCCGCGGGTAAATTATATACGACTGTTGGAAATAAGCCCGATCGTAAATTTTGTTACGCATTTCACGTTCTTATTTCTTCTGGCATATTTTCTTACCCTACCTTCCCCATTCACAGATGAAAATAAAATAAATATATGCGACGAGAAACATCGCCACATTTAGAGTTTATTCAACCACAAATATGCAGTATAACATATGGAATAAAAATTTTGTCGGATCTTAGAATAAAATGTTTCATGCCATTTTAATACATTTTCATCTAGGTTTGCTTTCTTCGTCTTTCAATGAAATATTATTTGGTGCCTTTCTCTTGACTCTGTGTTTTACAGTTCAGTTTCCACTGTTTGAATTCCCTTCCTTTTACGAAACATTGACATGCTGATAACTTCATATGATACGTCGAAACTAATGAAGGACTGTAAACCTATACGCAACACGGAGCTCGCTAATCAGTATAACTTATCATTCATAAATCATCGTGGAAGTATTCTGGTTTAAGTAATGAGATGAGTAAATTATTAACTATAATTTGGTTTGTCATTAATTGTGTTCAGTGCGTACAGCATTTTCCTGTGATAAATTTTACAGGCAATTAAAAATCCCCGAATGGATGATCAACCCGTGGCGTTACTGATACAACGCAGAAGAAAAAGAACGTGTTTTTTTCGAGGATATGAAAAATTACTTATATCAGTGAGTAGCTATCCTGCTTCGCTATCGGGAGGTTCCGCAGGCAAGTGCCATGATAATGCCTGGACAGCTTCCTTTCACATTCTTACTAGTTCATCATTCACAAATCGAGAACCTTATAGAATGTAAGCTATTAACAACATCGTTAAATAAGCCATACCTAAATAAACAAATAAGTAAACAATAAAGAACTTCGGGGAAGAACTGTTCGCCAACTTTTCTTTGACNCCAGAAAAAAAAAAAAAAAAAAAAAAAAAAAACGGCGCGTGCAACAGATCTTCTGTCGTCGCACATGTTTCCGTTGACCCGGTATGTTTCAACCGAGCATTTGTCTAACAACTGTAGACGGTTATACATACAGACACACAGACTAATGGGAGAGATTCATGAAGTATGCCATTCAGACGAGCTCAAATGCCATGACATACAAACCAAGTTTCATAAAGATCGGTTCAGGTATTCAAATGTTAATAATGAGCGTACATTTATTTTTTTAAAATAAGGAAATTAGGCAAGAAATACATATGTGCACATTCTGACCAGAAGAATCAGGTTACCTGGAAAGACTTTCCACTTATTCAGATTACGAAATAAAATCCTGTTTGAGCCACTGATTTTCTTTCTGGGATTATCACTTAAGCACCGAATCAATACCAAAACAGAATAATTCAGAATCTGATTTTATGTATAAGGATCAGATATTCTTCTCGTCCTAGAGACAAGAGTCGATTTTTTCTTACCAGAATAATTTGGGAAAATCAAATCCGATGAATTCCAGTAAGCCCATCAGCCCACTGCTGATTTACAAAATTACGAAACCTTGGATAAAGTACCAACACATCATTGCGAGTCGGACACACTGAATTGTGTTTCCATTGAACCACCAAGTGTACTGATTATATGCAACCAAAACTACAGACACGATCATTCTTTTGTTACGGATAAACTGAAATTAGGGGAGCCTCTTCCTCTATGGTTCGTTGCTTGGAAATAGAATTCTAATATTTTGAAATGTTTCATTTTGGTCCGTTACACTATCAATCACTAATTGTCAATAGATTTTCCGTCAAGTGCAACAATATATATTTTGATCACATTAATTATCTCATCTGCCTTACATGTTACACTGGGAAGTGTTGTGCTTTACACTCCGTTATATGTAACAGTTTCCACGAATAATTACATATTGTGAATGTTGAGCTGTGCCAGTGGTTTCATGGTTTGTTATAAGTGCCTCTGAAGATGGTTCCTTGGAACCGAAACATGTAAGGCAGATGAGATAATTAATGTGATCAAAATATATATTGTTGCACATGACGGAAAATCTATTGACAATTAGAATTCTAATAATTTTTGGTAAGTTTTCTAAATATATATTTCAATAGCAATTAGATCGACCGACGGTTTGGTATCCCCCAAAACAGTTATTTTGATTACATTGTGACTGCGCGTTTGCGCAGCAAATGACTGCGAATACAGCATCAGTCTGAGTGTTAACATACGTATGTACTAATTGTCTCTGAATTATTAGTAACGAAAGAATATTATTAAACTCACAATTCTGTATTTCAGCATCCAGTTGCAAATCTTTAATTAACGTGTATGTATATCACAGTCCGTCAATACGCAACAGTTGTTCCTTTTTTTATTCCTCCAGTTTCACCATTTAACACTTAACACAACATGTTTCTGCCATAGATGGCCATCTTCCGGTGTGTTAGCGTATCGAATCTGCTACGCTGTTCGGACGTGCGCTAAAACCACACGCTGCAGTCCCCTTAAAAAAAATAAATAAAAATAATTAATTAGAATCCGTTAAAATTTTCTATTAAAATTTTTCTCGTTGCTTTTGTAAGATCTATTCCATCTCATAAAGGACGTCGTCCACTTCTTTAGAGCTGTGTCATTTATTCCAGATGTTTCATATCAGCAGCTGGTTTTTATGTGCGTTAGCCGGTTGTCTTGCTACGTCTCAATCTGTAATATGCCCCTTGCTTGTGTGTCGTTCCCGCTAGCAGCATGTGGTGTTGTCTTCACTAAAGGCCCTGCATTTTGGTGACGAGACAGCAACATATATTTTGTTTTCTCTGTGTTTACTTCTAGACTAACCTCCTTACTTGCGTCATTTAAAGTTTTTGTGTTTTTCTATATTATCACCCAGTAGATCCACATCATGAGCATAGACCAACAGCTGATGTGTCCCATTTAGTTGCAGTCCCACCTGGCTTCCCTGGACCTTCCTAATGAATCATTCTGAAGCAAAGTTGAAAAGCAATTTCGATAAAGCATCTCCTTGTTTAGTCCATTCTGGATAGGAAAATTATCAGGAAAAATTTTATATACGGACGTTACTATGCGTTCCATTTAAAAGCATTTAAACAAGAATACTGTACAATACTTCTCTCCTAACAGAGCCATAGACTTTCTTGAAGTCTACGAATAGCTGATGTACTGTCTCATTGTACTTCTATCTTTCCTGCAGTATTTGATAAATGCGAAAGATCTGATCTGTAGTTGATCTGTTAAGTCGAAACTGTCACTGATGATCCACAATAATTTCATCTGTATATGGACTTAAACTTGAGGAAAGGATATTGAAAAATTGTACGAAGTTGATATCAATGATATCCCACAATAATTACTACAGTCACCTTTCTCAACCTTCTTGTGAACTGGTACAATAATAGACTCCTTCCACTGATCAGGAAATTATTCCTGATTCCAAACAGAATTAAAGCGTTTTTGGATCTCAGACCGTAATGTTTCACCTCCTGCTTGAATCAGTTCTGCCGGAATTTCATCACTGCCTGGCGATTTATACATTTTCAATTTTGCAATAGCAATTTCAACCCCGAAAGTGCTAGAATCAGGTACTAACGGCTCAGCTTTATATATTTCTATCTGCCTAACATCACTGACCAAAGAATTTCAACCCCGAAAGTGCTAGAATCAGGCACTATCGGCTCAGCTTTTTACATTTCTGTCTGCCTAACAACACTGACCCTATGTACATTCAACAACTGAGAGAAGTAGTTCCTCCACCTATTCAACATACTGTGGAATCTGCAAGCAGATCACCATTCTTATCCTTCTCTACGTTACTTCTAGGTTGGTGACCCGTCTTAAATTAATTTATTCCTCTTTACAGGTCTCTAATATTTGGGAACGACAGAGACAAATCAATTTTTTTCAGGAGTAAAATAAGAGGATATTTAATTCGAGTAATTCTTGCTACCACTCAGTCAAGAATCTTTTGTCTTCCCGTCTGCTGTGTAAAAACGTAAAAAATAGAATATATAAAACTATAATTTTGCCTGTTGTTCTGTATCGGTGTGAAACTTGGTCTCTGATGTTAAGGGAGGAACATAAAGTGAGGGTATTTGAGAAGAAATGCTGAGCGGAATATTTGGACCGTAGAAGAATGAAGTGATAGGAAGTCAATATTCTTGTCATTAGAATGATCAAGTCAAGCAGGAGGTGATGGGCAGGGCATGTAGCACTATTGGGGAAGAAGATGATGACGTAAGATTTTGTGGGAAAGACAGAAGGAAAGAGACTACTAGAAAAACCTATATATAGGTGGGAAGATAATATTAAGATGGGTCTTAGAGAGATTAGATGGGGTACTGTGGTTTGAATTGGTCGGGCTATGGGTAGCGACCAGCGGAGGCACTAGTGAACGCGATAATGAACCGTCTTATTTTATAAAATTTTGGTAAATTCTTGAGTAGCTGCACAACTGGCTACTTGACAAGAAGGACTCATCCCCACATAGTTAGTTACATAGTCAGTTGTAGATTGCACAAATAAACGAATCTTGCAGTGACAATGTGAATTCTAAACATGCTAGTTACAAAGAAGAACGGATGCCTGTAGTAAGGATCTGTTATCGTGAATGAAGCTTCAAACCAACACAGAAGGCAGCATAAACATAATCACATCATAAAAGTAAATAAGCAAATTTAGCAAAGATAAAGGATAAAATTGGAAATAAATTAGTCTTAAATAAAATAACGAAGAATTAGTTTAATGTCCTCACCGGCTATAAGTGTAGTTAAAGCAGATATCAATGTTAATGTGATATGTAATCAGTCAGTAAATAGAAAACAATATATCATTACCAACAGAACATTTTGAATACTAACGAAACGTTAATGGAAAAATTATTAGCTCTTGTAATTTCCTACACTCTAATCATTTTCAACTCATATTGTCGCAATACTTTTCCCCACAAAGCATCTAATTAAATATATTCAGTTTTAATGTCATCATCATTAACTTGCTTCCATCTCAACCATAGTTACTTCAGAAATAAACATTTGCACTGCCTTCTCAAGCATTTCTCACTTTATTAAGCGCCCACAATGAAGGATTGAGAAGATATCACACGGAAGTCCTCCATTATCAAATTCTTTTTTCTCCCACCTGAAAGAAACTTACTTTCATTGCTGCACTGTCTTACAGATTTTAGTGCATGCGGGCCTTTGCGTTTCTGAATTTAAGGCTTCATCACAGAGCAATAATTTTTGTTTTTACTACTTAAAATTCCGATGCAATGGAGCAGATTTCGTGTAAATCTACATCATAGGTTCCCCCTAGTCAATATTTTATTTTAGAAAGCGTGATATTGTTAGTAGTGACATTCTGAAATGCAGCAACGGACTTAAAGAAATTATGGTTCATTGTGTGGAAGTTCTTGGGGTAAAATATACCTCAAATTAAAAGGCAGTACAATCGACTTGCTTATCTTGTACACTCTTACTCATTTCATGAGATCATATCTTTCATATCTGCTTAGTAAAATATTTATAGGAGCATTTATGCTGATTTCCTCCGAAATCATACAACCTTTTACGGCAATATTTATTTGTCATTACTCACTGACATTTGAACAAATTGGCAAGTATTCGTGAAGCTTGACAAACAGTTGGTACAAATTTAATTAACATAAATTTTTTGTAAGAAACGATATCCACTGAAACTCTAGTTTCGGAAGAGTAAATCTCTTTTAGGTTATTTTTGGTCATTCCTGCACGTCAATTTAATTACTTACTTAATCCGTTCCTTATCGAGTCGAAGTTGTTTTTTCCATTTTGATCATTTTACAGACAGCAGGACACCTTGGACGAGTGATCAGCCGGTCGCAAGGCCTCTGTCTAAACACAGGACAACAAAAACAGAATACACATATACACATACCAAACACCCATGCCTTGTGTGGGATTCGAACCCGTGACCCCAGCTTCCGAGCGAGCGAAGACAATACATGCCTCGGCTACCGTGACGGGTACGTCAAATTATTGAGTGCAATCAGACAGGTTTGCAGGATTCGGTATATTTACAATTTACTAGCAAACCATGGAGGAACATATTCACTGAAACCTGTAGAACTGCTATTGCTGTTCGTGATGGTTGCATATATTTAATACCTCAGGGGTACTGCTGCACACACGTGGCATTTTTGTGACCTCCACAAGATGTTTTGTTACTGCTTTTAAAATGAAAATACATGAAGGTTACATATACACGCCGTTTCTAACAGGGTAAGAAATTGTTAAAGAAATGTAGCTGGATTGTAGCGCAAGCATGTGAGAGCTGAGTTAAAAAAACATTCTGGGTTTTCCATCGTAAAACTAAAAAGAAAGAACTGTTGTATTTACAGACAGTAATCATTTTCAGTTTCGAGATATAAAGCGTTATGGACGGACTTGTGGATAATTTGAATGTTATTTATTGATAATTTGTTCTGGACATCTTCTCTTCATTTCGTGTCTCTCAAAGGATTCCAGTATTCGGACCTGATGCAAGAAATCCATCAACCTGCTGATGATTTATAAATTTCCTACCGGAGAATATGCATAAATGAAACTCAACTTTGCTGTTTATTATTAAGTTTTATCAAGACATTTATTATTTGAAACAAATTCTTTAATCAGTATGTTTAAGAAAGAGCCCTTCTGATTACGATAATTTTAAAATTTGATTTCCAAAGTCTACAAACTTTAAATGAAATAGTTATACGTGCTTTCCCCCCTTTTTTATTGCAAAAAGAAGTTATAAAACATAATGATGTATGTACTGATCAGTTTTAAGTTTAACTTATTAAACTAAAATGCCCTTCGAAGTTTCTAGGTTCACGCTTTAAATTTTCATGTTTTTCAGTCTGCAGGTTTTGAATATCACTTACTCAGTTATAAATGTTTCTTCCATGGCTGTTAAAATGCATTTTTTGCACAGTAATGTTAGTGTTTACCTTATATACATTTCGTTTAAAAGTAATTTAAGTGATTTTAATATATGTGACATTTCTAGCTGGAGCTTCTGTGATTGAAATACAGGAGTAGGCCTACTCAATATTTTATTATTAATTAACATTTTCTAATTTGTCTATAAGTACAATTAATAGAATTAGACTAAAATAACTTCCGGTAGACAGGGCACCAACCGGAATGCTTTCGTCAGGGGCAGGTTTATTTAAATTCATTTACTTGCACTTACTGGGGGAACTTCAGTATAGACTGCAATGGAGAATTTATGGTTTGAGAACAAAGGGTATTAGGCAACTTTATTAGAAATGTTGCTCACGCTGGTTCCTCAGTCGCGGATTCTTCTACCCTGAAGATGGAGGCCATATGTTCCTCTGAAACGTCGGCTCACACAAGAACTACACGGCACCACGTCACAGAAGACGGCATAATTCATAGTCACCGCCGTGAAAACCTCAGGTCTTATAATTTTAAAGCTTGTCTAGAAACCAGTTCATCAATTTATACTTTTCTCTTGGTTCGGCTATAAATTTGCCTCTTATAGAACTGGTATTATAATTTTCGTTTCGTTTGTGTTTGTATGAAAATTGTTCTGTTAACGGGAAGAGGAGGCTGGTGTGTCCGGGTCATGTAACAAGCTAGGATACTTGAGAAATAAAAAAGAAATGAGTTGAGGAACGTGAAGAAAGGAGACAACTTCTAAGAACTAAGAGAGAAAGGAGGATGATATTAAAATATATCTTACAATTGATTCATTTTGCTCACAGTATAAACTTTGAGCTGCCTCTTCTGAACACAGTCAAGAGCCTTAGAATTCCACAAAAAAATAACGTGAGTTTCCCAACTATTCGAACGAATATAAACTTCCCTAAAAACATTACCCCCCCGGTGTTGTTTGTTGCCATCTTCTGAGGTGAAGGACATTGCAGAAACATCTAGGCTTTTTCCTTTGCGTTTTGTGAATAAGCAGACAACGATAGTGAGTCTGGGGATGCACAAGTTTGGACGTGACTGGGGTGTCCTTTGTTTTCCTCTGTCCCTCCGGCATTACACGTGAACAGCCAAGATATCCTCCCGAAGCAATCATTCTGAATGAACAGGAATAACTACCCCCCCACTAACGACCATAATACAGCTTCTGCAGAAGTTACGGAACGCTTTTGGCGGCGGGTTTTGCCGTTTCGTGAGGGGGCCTTAGCATTATGACATATGTAGCGGCTGGCTGAATCGTCAGCGTTTTCAGTGGGAAGTACACAGACAGACGTAGTTCGTACATTTACGAGCATGTAATGACCATCTATGGAAGTGTCAGTACCCATCAGCTACATTTAACTGACTTTATAAACTCACATTATCTGAACATGAAATTATCGTTCAAGAACTGAAGGCCCAGAAGCTTCACCAGTAAGTATATAGGTTTTATGAGTTATTATAATTCTTATACCATCAACACAACACCCAACAACAGGGTTTTATTTGTATCCATCACATGTTTTGGCACTATTTCTGAGCCATCATCAGTTGGTATACAGGCTTATTTCTTTATTGCTAGTGGGATGGGACTAAGTCCCTTGTACTGCGGCCACTTCTGGCCTATTGTACTAGCCCCAGATGATAGGTGAGGGTGATTGTGGAGCAGTTGGTGGAATGAAGATTGGCAGGGGAAACCGAAGTACTCGGAGGAAACCCGCCCCAGCCCCACTTTGTCCACCACAAATCCCACTTGACCAGACCCGGGATCGAACCCGGGCCGCCGCGGTGGGAAGCCAGTGACCAACCGCTTGAGCTGTGTATACAGGCTTAAGCATGAATTATGTTAATCGCCATATCATGCATTCTGATAGAATATGGTTCACTTTTTCTTAAGTATTGCCCAATGGATGTCTCTCATGTGGTCAGACAGTGAAATATATTTGTGTAAATGCGAGAACATGCAGGTTATATATGAGGTACACCCGGAACTACTTGATGAATTATCTCTTTTCTAAATTAATTTTAATTTTACCCTCTATTCACATAAATTTCTTTCTGAGGCTGTTCCGAAATATCACTTTGCTAGTATTTAAAAAGTAAAATTCCCACAGCATTTCAATCCAACAGTGAGTAAGACACAAGGAGAATCTTATCAATAGTTTGCAGCTATAACTTCTGCGAAAGTTAAAGACAAAGATATCTAAAGCAAATAATTGGCCTTACTAAAATATATTAAGGAAGTCATTACGCTAGTAATTAAATCTTTATTATCATTTAATTTCCGTAACTAGAAAGTATGAGGGAATCTGGCTTAATTCTTATAAAACTTGTAGTTAAAATAATTTTGTCCGATAACAGTTTCGCTTCCCTTTCTGTGGCAACTTGCGGGAGTGAACTCGCACTGTCCTTTGTCTCTGAGCGAGGCTGTAAGAAATCAGTGACAGATCGCAACCAACCCTGAAATGCTGTCAGCAACTCCACTCCGCAAGGAAGAGAACTGAAGGAGCTGAAGGAAAGACAGTCACTCAGATTCTGGCCTGTCAGAACTTCATCTCTCCCCCGAAACTACTTGAATTCTGACTGCAGACGCTACAGTTTGTCATGCTAAATGCCATTTCTTCCAAGATATGCAAACTGAAAAGAGATTTAACTTTCTATGTGATAAATTCTGTAACCGATAAAACTGGATACCCACTGAAGTTAACTAACTACTATGACTTTATGTTACTTTAAGTTTCTATGGGTGGCGGGGTGAGACTGAGCCAACCCTTCGGTACATCGACCATTAATTGGTCTACTGTACCAGACCCTGATGATAGATGATAAGTTTGGAACAGTCGGTGGAATGATAATAGGCAGGGGAAAATTAAGTACTCGGAGAAAACCTTCCTCAGTGACATTGTGTCCACCAAAAATCCCAGAAGACTTGACCTGGGCTCGAATCAGGGTCACCGCAGTGAGAAAGTTAGTGTGGAGGGGTGATTGTAAATTATGTAAGTCAGCAATAGTGTTACAATTATTTGTAGCTGCGAACTGTAGATGGTTAATAAATCCAATTATAAGTGCAAGTCCCCATCTCAGTCATTGTGACAGGTGACAATATAATATTGTAGCGTGTAGAATAGTTTCTAGGCAGCTATCGCAGACAGGTTCCCGCGGCAACAGTCCCCGCGCAACAATAGAGGCACTGTTGGAAACCGGATTTTCTACGGTCGTCCTTGCCAAGGAATCATAACGAGGACAACTGGAGCAAGAATACGCATTTGAAAGGGAACCATCTTTCAAAGAAAACTTAAGCTTTGAAGCAGAGCAATAGTCATTGTGAGAAGCCGTTACCAGGAAAAGTATAGTAACACATTGAGAATACAAGTGTGCGTATAATAGTGATTTTTAAAGTATGGATACTGAATGGTAAAGCTATCCCTGTAACAGGCAGGGTTGTGAGACGTCAAGTCTCCCACATTTTCACTAGACAGTCGGCTCACAGATAACGGTAAGGTTGTCCGCCTTACAAGCCAGA
Source organism: Cryptotermes secundus (assembly GCF_002891405.2). Taxonomy (NCBI): domain Eukaryota; kingdom Metazoa; phylum Arthropoda; class Insecta; order Blattodea; family Kalotermitidae; genus Cryptotermes; species Cryptotermes secundus. The sequence continues at coordinate 57,787 of NW_019724587.1, read as the reverse complement.
CGCCCTTTACCCCTCCCCCCCAAAAAATCCTGGAACTCATTTCTGTTAAGGAGCTCATACAGGAACAATCCTGGGTCGCGAGTCCGACTGGGCTCGGGTTCCAATGAGCCAAACTCGCACGTGTATGGGTCTCCACGCTCATACGTGTGTGTGGTGAAATTAATACGAGCCCGGCTCCTCGCTGAGCCGGACTCGTGAACCAGACTCGTATGTGTATGGGCCGACTAAGGGGCTGAAGCGACCCGAGGGCCATAGAGCGGCTGCAAGGATTAGGTAAATTGAAAAAAAAATCCATCTCATACGGACTCAAACACGCGACCTTCTGGCTTGTAGTATAGTACTCCATTCAACTATTCCACCTCATGCCCCAAAGTATGGATTGTGCTATTATTAAATATAATTACGAGTTGTGTGTTAATGTGGTCAGTAAATCCAGTATCCAATCCAACCCCGGCCTACTGCTCATACATGTGACAACATATATACATAACAACGATGTAAAAACTGCTTTTCTAGCTAGACTGTACATTTAGTACTTCTGTTTAATAACGAAAGTCTCCTTTCTAAATTTGCCAGAAATGGCAAAGAAACATTGTGGGTTTTGCACACTTGTTCGTCCTTTGGATGAAAAGACACATTAAACATATTTACATCAACAGTATTACAACTTAAATGTACAGTCTCGGGTGTATTTATGTGTATGTATTTGAGACTGAGCTAGGTTACCCCCGACTGGTGTACGTTCTTTTTCAGTTTTATAAAACTGTCAAGGTATCTTTTCAAGATGTTTGTACGCATTAATTATACTCACACTGTACTCAGTGTTATAATGAACTGTTTTTGAATATCAGATATCTAATTGAGACGCGGCTAAACATGGCATACGTGGTCTGAAATGACAGGTGATAACCATAGTTACTACCATCAGTATATAAGATGAAACCATGCATATAATTGAAAGGATTTAATATCAGACATCGGACGGATAATAATTCCAATATAATCCCTCCCTTACACGCCGCTAAAATGGAGCTTCATCGATTTTCTAAACGATGAAATAGCGTGCAAAAGAAAAAAGTACTCCACGCAACGTATAATAAATTATACAGCCCCTACTAACACACTTTTCGATGTGGTGTATATTTACTAACTACAAGGAGACTAAATTGAGACTTGGTGCAGCATATCTGTAAAGCGTAGCTTTCCAACAACATATTGTGTACGTAACTAATAAGTGAACATGCTGGTTAGAGGCTTATGAAGAAAAACGCAGAAGCAAATTAAAAAAAAATGATGCTCATAATTAGGTTACACTACTTCACTCTTATTTACTTAAAGTCAATATTAAAATTAATTATTCTATAACATAGTTGGTTGAGGAGCTATGCTACAAGTCGGAAGGTGGCGGGTTCAAGTCCCGATGGTGTCATTGGATTTTTTTTCAGTTGACGTAATCCTTTGAGCCGCACTACGGCCCTGGGGTAGACTCAGCCTCTAACAGAAATGAGTACCACAAATTAATTAAATAATTTACCTGGGGAGTAAAGCGCGGCAGGCGCGTAAGGCTGACAACCTTACCGCCATCTTTGAGCCGATTGTCTAGGTAGTGTGGGACCCTCAACGTCTCACAACCCTATGGTACAGGGATAGCTTTACTTTTTTTTATAACTATAATTTATATATCTCCTCTAATGAACGAACTCCGTGGCGTGTATTCTGCAAGCGAACTATACCGACCGAGCGACCGCTCCTTGTCGGTTAAGTTAGTGCCAACTTTTGCGGATAGAGGGTGTCACGGCCGTTAATCTCGGTTTTCTAGACCGAAGCAGTTATTTCCTTGAAATAGCTCCTCAATTATCATCGCGAGGCTGTGTGTACCCAGTTCCAGACCCACTACTTCTCAGAAAATCTGGTAGCTTAGGGAATCGAACCCGGAACCTCTGAATCTGTAGCCAGGAACTCTGACCACTAGACCACAGNACAGAGGCGGGGGGGGGGTCTTCTCTAATGCGATATATAACTGTGTGCTTAACAGCCACTGTACCAGTTTGGAGCTGCGTTCGCAAAAATCTTATCTAGACTCATCTGCTTTAAAAGTGTCTTACAGCTAAAAGTTCTTTTAATCTCCTGTCATTTCAGTTGGGACAGACTTAAGCCGCCCTTCTTTCCAAAGCCGACGGATTTACCGAGATCATTCCAGCGCCATTTGAGGTTATTCCGGTGGGCTTTTCCATGTTTTCAAGATCTGTTAGCCCGGATAGCTTGTCTCCATAATTCTATGAGAATGTAATTCGTTTAGACATATTATATGCATAGGTATTATGTCAAGCTGTATGCTACATGAGAAACATTCACCGTCACACAATAATATATTGCACTATTTTATTAGTGTTAACAATTTATTTAAATCGGCAAGAACTTTCTGACCCTTGTTTCTCAGGCCGCTGTGCCATACATACGAATATCTACCAATTCTGACCAAGTCATTTATGATTGTTCTCTACCTACGCGATTTTCTGTAAAATAGTTCATAATCACTTTCGTATGTATAATTACTGTGCACGCAGTAGCGTAATTTGTTGAGGCACTATGCTACAAGCCGAAAGGTCGTGGGTTCGAGTCCCGATGAGGTGGATTTTTTTCGAAACACCTAATCCTTCCAGCCGCAATATGGCCATGGGGTCGACTCAGCCTCTGACAGAAATTAATACCAGGAATCTTCCTGGGGAGTAAAGAGCGGCCGGCGCTAAGGCTGACAAACTTACCGCCATCTGGGAACCTCGACGTCTTGGAAACCTATTGGACTTCATGGCCTGTTACAGGGATAGCTTTAACATTTTTATCCACAATTGTATAATTCCTGACATTCTAGCCGTATTCACAAATATATACTAATAACATGGGTTGTACTATGATGTTCGACTCCTTAAGAAACTGCGTTCATACCGGGTCTGAGACAGCGCACCCAGAATATTATTCAAATGGTACCTGGAACCGTGTCCACGCCGATAAAGCGGCAGGAATATGAAGATGAGCTCTCACATCTATCTGGTACCGAGCTGAGAGCAAGTGGAGATTTACCTCGTCCCACAACTTAACCGTCGTCATTAACTTTATGTTCTAAAACTACAAATATCAATAGGTAATTATGCAGAGACAAAATGCTGGTCTCACAGAACTTAAAAATATTTGGTAAAATGAAAATGATTCTATTATAAACGTCACAGTGTTGTAAAAATGCAAACTATAATAATGAGAATTCGTTTATAAAGTAAACCCTTATTTTAGATTCGAGAAACATATAATTAAACTCCTCTGTTATATGTACGTTTCCTGCCTTTTTTGAAAAGCTTAAATATCATATATGTAACATTTGTTGGGACTGAACGCTTTAGACACATAAACACTTCTTAATTGAACTTAAATCTCCTACTACATAAGACATCAGGCCGCGCCATAGCTCAAGCGGTTAGGCGGCGGCCCGGGTTCGAGCCCGGGTCCGATCAAGTGGGATTTGTGGTGGACAAAGTGGCCCTGGGGCAGGTTTTCTCCGAGTACTTCGATTTCGTCTGCCAATCTTCATTCCACCAAATTCTCTATCATCATAATCACCCGGGACAGGCTACAATAGGCCAATCAGTGGCCGACGTGCAAAATGAACCCAACTGGACTCCCCCCCCCCCCCACTCTGAGAAATATAAGACACACACATACCCAGCAGACCCAATAGCATAACGCACGCAGTCGCGAGAACAAGACGCAACAGAAACACAATATACACGATAGGGAAGAAGAGCTCCAACAGACTAGGATGAACAGGACTGGCGTAATAAGATACGACGTAGCGATCGGGAACCCTGAACAGTTTTAATATTTTTACGATTGACATTTGTCAATATATATGATGGACATATATTTTAGTTATTTTAAAGTGAAGACAAGGCATACAATGTACTAGTTTGACGTGAATTGAGTAGCACCTGAAGATGGCATTCTTATGCCGAAACATGTAGTGAAAGTGAGAGAAGAAGATAGATAAGTGTATGCACTGCAAGACGGAATAAACAAATCATGGAAATATAAGACATTAATCTGTAACGTGCTTATTCAATATGCGTTGCTGACGTCGCTCTGCGTGACGTCAGATCCTTTAGAGATCCTGAATAATATTTGCTCCAAACGATTATTTATATTATCCTTATACTGGCTAAGTAAGGTAAGTTAGTGCCAAAAAAGGATACATTAAGGAGACTGGTGAGATTTAAGAAAATAAACTAGCTTTTCGGGAAAACTTCTTGGTTAAATAGATGATAAATATTCTTGCAGTTAATATTGTGATTATATAATTATCTTATTTATTTTATGTTTTCCCCTGTTAACTCGTTGAAGCATCAGATGTATGTAAAGAGTGTTCCAAAACTCAGTTCCCCTCTCACACAAAACACCCTATGTGTCCATTATAAACACCAAATTGTTAATTTGTTTGGGGAACAATTTGTTCGTTATTCTGAAACCCTACTAAATCCATAAATACGCTGTGGGGTTAAACTGCAGAGACTTTTAATATTAGAACAGATAGTACATGTTTTAATCATTGAGTTCTAAAAGGCTAGAGATCAGAAACTCAGTTCCACATACTATTCAGCATAGTAAGGCTCTTAGAAGGCTCAAAGTGTGGCAGCTCAAAAGCGGAAGGGAGTCTGTACAAAATATTTTAAGACTAAGTGCCGGCTATATGTAATCTGTATCAATCTTGATACCACACGCTGTAAATGCGTGGTTAAGCCAGGCTTCTATGTAATAATTCACTTCTACTGCCAATATTACGGCTTTGGGCATGCTGTAGAATATTTTAGAGGCTCTATTTTGTTTCATTCCCCTTGTTCTATCTAATGTAAAATTCCGTATTTGAGAGATATATGGCGGTAGGAATATCAGGGCTGGTGTGTCTTCTTGTTCCTCTTTATCTTCCGAATTTTCTATTTCCTTTTACTCTCTCTACAAAACAAGAAAGGGCGGATAGTGAAGAAGAATATATAGAGTGTAAAATGTATGAAAGAACTTGACCCATCCTGACACGTCTGAAGCGAGTCAGTTAGTTCCCAGTTCTGGGGCGCAAGAAGATGTGCGAAGGTGTGCAGGTTTACATGTCAGTGTCAGGAGGATTGAACATAGTACCCGCAACATCACATGAAAAACCGAAAGCCAAGAGAATCTACCTTTAAGCCAACACGGATAAATATCAAAGTCTATGTGTGGTCTCCGACCACAGGTTATGTTTCTCGTTTCAACTTCCTTCAAAGCCACATATTTTTTTGCAACTCGAACAGTGTTGGTTTGCCCGCAAAACATTCTTTTAAAGACTTTCTGTCACTGATGGAGAAAAAAGGTCTTTTTAATTAAGCTATTGCAGAGAAATTTTTAACCAATAAGCTCTCTTCTTGAACTTTCTTTGCAATCAGAGATGTGACACGAAGTTCATCATCATAAACTAAAAACAGAGTATACATCTCTACGGTAAAACAAATCGTTTAAGATCGTAGTCTAGTGGCCAGGGTTCCTGGCTACAGATCCAGGTGTCCTGGGTTCGTTTCCAGGCGCAACCAGATGTTCTGAGAATTAGTGGGTCTGGAACGGTGTCCACTGGGCCTCATGAGGATAATTGAGGAGCCTTTTCAAGCAATAGCAGCTCCGGTCTAGAAAACCGAAATTAACTGCTGTGGGAATTCGTTGCCAATGACAAGGTCACACTCAACGTCGTTTTTGGTGTCTGAAATAATAACTTCCTCAGTTCGCTGATTTCTGAAATTTCTGTCCAAATCTTATCTGGTTATACATTACACCTTGATAGGCAAACTTCCCCCCTCCCTTTCGGCGCTACAACCCCAATCTGGGCTTTGGCCTACCTCAGTGAAACTCTCCGTTTCACTTCGGTTTTACTAGATCTTAGACATACGGTAGGACTCCTTGGGCGGGTGTTCAGCTCGTCGCAAGGCCTCTACCTGTACACAAACACAGAAAAACGCACACACATGCCCTGAGTCGGATTCGAACCCACGGTCCCTGCTTCCGAGCAAGCGAAGACAGTGCAGGCCTTAGACCACTCGGCTACCGGGACCGGTGATGGGCAACGTAAAAGGGGGTGCGGGGTTCCATGAGTTCAGCCACATCTGCGGTACGATGACTTTGTTTCCGATGGAATGCTGAGAATAGTCGCTGCTAACTATCTGATGGTGGCATTTTGATGAAACCTCAATGCTGCTTTAGACAGAGTCACACAGAAACGCAAACGTAATGAAGGCCCAAAGGTTGCACTATTATAGTCATTATCTTTAATTATAGGATTCATTTCATTGTACCGCTTCTTATTATGCCTGGATTTATATTAATAATTCAGAAGTATGAATTCCCTAAACTCCTGAAAACTTCGGATTTTGAATGTACCAGAATAAGTATCTACATATATTATTATTTTTATTATTATTATTGGTCCATTGTGCCTCCCCCTTTAATTTCTACTGTCGCCATACACTGCCGGTACTGGTGCGTGCTATCAGCCCCGTTCAGCCAACGAGGTCGGCCGTCGGTACGTGATATTCCCCCCATCTATCAGAGGCATTGGAAACTACTTGGGCGGGAAATTTTTGCCTAATTTTGCTCAGAGGTCTCCTAGAGACATGAGGATCTTTTACGTGCCGTACATCTGCGACACGGGACCCACGGCTTAAAGTCCCTCCCGGAGGACTTGCTCCCTGAATTTTTCCGCCCTTAAAAATTTCACGACGTCCGCCGGGTTTGAACCCGCGTACCTTGAGTCATGAGGTGGGAACGTTACCCCTAGACTACGGAGGCCGCTTGATATTCTCACAGCGGTGGTTAGGAAGAGTTCTTCTAAGATACTATAATGTCCTGCAGTCTGTTGAAAGTCAACCGACGTTTAGGAGGAACATGGCACCTCCATCTTCAGAGTGTAAGAATAAGCCGATCAAGAAACCATCCCGAAAGCAAATGGCAGGCAGTGAAGTCCTTGAAGCTGTGTCTGAGTTAGTTTGTTGTGGCGTATGACAAAGGGCACAAAACGCTTTCATTATCAACGAGAGATACAGTGTATTCAGCAATGAATCTTGCTCTGGACTGATTATCTTTCTTTCAGCCTATTGGTGATAACCGGGGTACAAATCGCCATCCGGAAGACTCCTGCTTTGACTGAGGTTCTTCATGATTTTCCTCAGTCCCTATATATAAATGCCTGGATACTACCTTAACTAAGGCCACAACACATTCCTTCAGTATAATTTCGACTTCAATATTATCATTAGATACGGCACACTGTGAGAACATTTCAAGCGTCGTTAAATAAACCAAGATTGATTAAAGTGTCATATACAGTATATCGATCTACAAGTATAATGCTAAAGGTTGTATGTTTGAGAATGGCAGTTCGACAGAGTTTATTTAGTTGGTAATAATTCAGCAAGTTTGAGAATAAACCCTTGTTCGGTCATTTCCATTTTGGCCCTCCGATAAAGTGAGTTACAGAATTATCTTCTACAAGGATATAAAATTTCCTTCCCCATTTACGTTCCTTCGTTGAATAATTCAGCTTTGAAGGAAGCTGGAACTTTCAGATTTTCGGATTTGATATCTCGAGTAACTGGGGCATATAGTAACAGGTAGTTACAGGAGAACCTGCACTCTTCATATTAACATACTCCATATTATCAGAAACTCATATTTCGAATGTAATGTTGAGGAAACTGAGAACAAAAGGCTCAGTCATGCCTATCAGGGGGTTTCTCTCTCGAACACGTGACGTGGCAGCTGTCGAAACGTCAAATATTGGAAGTTATAAGACGTACAGCACGAATGACTCTTGCGTCCAAATAACTCCTGTTCCACCGGTTGTAAGATCTTACGAAACATTTCGAAATAACTTCCCCATAAACCACGTGAACTTCTAGGGTCACAGTGTCACGGAGTGTGAAGGGAGAAGTGGGAATCCCAGTTTGCTTGCAGGGAATGAGTTTCTTATGCTTGATATCTTTGCAGGAAATTGTATTGTTAAGTTACAGCATGCTTATGAGAACTTAAAATTAAGAATTTAAGACCTAAATTTCATCTAAATAATATGTAAATACTTAGCTAATACTTATAATAAAACAGTCCGTTTTATTGTATTTCAAAATTCTACTACTATGACTATGAAGACTGCAATATTCTGGTGTGTAACGCCATGTAGTCTTGTATTTCACGGCGGTACATCCCATAAAGTAGTACGTACTCTTCACAGTGTTCATTACAAAGAACGATTGATTGCAGCTGTTTATGGAAAAGAGTGATGTTTATTCTGGAACTCTCACGAAACAAGAAAATGCATTCTGTGAGTAGATTGTAGAGTGTTATAATGTTAACTCAGATGGTACATGAATTAATCATAATTTTACAAAATTAATTCCATTTTCTAGTGCCCAAGTCCATGTTCAATAGCCAGCGGTACACAAACACAATCATTTAAGTCAGTGAATTTTGCAGTAACTGCGAATTTTATTTATTCGTAGTTATTGATACAGAAACATCTGGAAAGTTTCGAAATGTGGTGTTGGAGAAGAATGGAGAAGATCAGTTGGACCGATTATGTGAGAAATGAAGAAGTGTTAATTAGAGTCAGTGAGCAGAGGAATATCCTACATGAAATAAGAAAACGGAAGGCTAATTGGATTGGTCATGTTTTACGCAGAAACTGCCTTCTAAAAGAAGCTATCGAAGGAAAGATAGATGGGCGGATAGAAGTGACAAGAAGACGAGGAAGAAGACGTAAGAAGATGCTGGATGACCTTGGGGACAGAAGAGGATACTGTCATTTGAAGGAGAAAGCTCTAGATCGCATTAAGTGGAGGAATTGTTTTGAAAGAGACTGTGGACCTGTCGTCTTGACAGATTACTGATGATGATGATGATTGATACAGACCAGACCAGAAAGCTTTAAGATGTGAAATATAAAGTGGTGAAATTGAATAAAATGCAGTCCACACAAAAGCAAAGAAAAATTTACACTGTATAGCGAATATACACGCAGATATACCGATTAAAATAATTCGTTCACAAATTGAAGGATCCTCTACTTAAAAGTTTGCAGTATTGCCTTCATATTGTGGCGTGTAGACCCATTGCTAGGCAACGACTTGGTAAACATATTCCCCCGCAAACCAACGCGCTCTACAATAGGACGTCTATTGGTAGGCAACGGCGTGGTATACACGCTTCCTTAACAATAAATGATGTGTTTTCTGCGTGGTCCGTGCGAAATTTATAAGGAAGTGTTCAGGAGAGTAGAGAACAGTAGTCGGAAGTGGAGAGTCGAGTTTCGGAAAGCCAGCCTGTCGGGCTGTAAGGAATTTAATTGAGTCGAGTCTTCGGAATTGGCAGTTACAGAATAATGATAATAAAGGGAATTAGGCTGTGAAAAGAAGACTTCATGTGTGATTTGAAGTGACAGTGAGACCGTGGTAAATCCGTTGCCGGGATACGACTACTGAAGACTGAGATCCCTAGTGCGTGTGTAACGGTGAACTGGAAAGTGTGCAGAATAGCGACAGCGCTGTATTGCCTGTAGTCCCGAGTTTTGTGAATGTACAGGTATAATGTGCAATAAACAATACTAATGCAACAAGTTACTAAAGTATACAATTCTCTTTTTAATTTTTATGATTACAAGTTGTGTGCGTTGCTGTCGTCTCCCACCCAACCAATAAAAGTACAAACTGTAATTATCTACATCCTATATAATTATTCCCTTATTCACTGGTCTCGCAAAATTCGAACTGTCGAGTCATCCGTCTTTCCACAGGTCTGTAATATAATTCAGAGTCGTTCCATAAGAAAGGACATGACGTGTAGTACAATTTCGAGATTGTTCCTTTAGAATGCATATTGCATATGGGTCAATAAGTTGCATTCGCTGTACGGACCAGGATCCTATGTATAAGTAGATAAGTTCGAATCTCTCATCTTGTGTTGAAAACCGAGTCTAGTAACTTTATAATTGTGACCTGATGATTACGTCAGTAACTGTCAGTGACACACCATCGTTCCCGTAGTAGATGAAGTATATAAGACATTTCGTAAAGCCTTCCTTATTGCCGTTGGTCGAGCTGTAATGGCCGCTGTCCCCTTCTCTGAGGTCCTTTATATCTAGAATAATGTCTCTAGATTTTTCTTTTGCCTCCTGAAGCTGCAGGATAGCAGCAGGCAATACAGTGCACACTGAGAGCTTATTGCTTGATTAATATTTCTGTCACCATACCGCCGTGATTACGTTACATTCAGAATGGGTTTAGCACTGAACTCTAACGACCTCACTCCTGTATTAAGACTGAATCCCCACTTTTGAAATGAGGACATTAAGAGACTTGAAATATTTAAGCTCATATTCCATGTTCAGACGCTTAGTAAAACAGCTTATTGCTAGGCACGGCCGTACCGTGAAACAAAGGCTGTTGCGAAAAGTTAGTAATTATTAGAGGTCGGGGAAAAGTACCGAGAGACGAAAGATAATTCAGTAATGCGATAATAACTTCTGTAATTAGCGTACGTCACACTTTTAATTCCCTTTGAAGTGGAATAAAGTCCGCATCTCGATTCACACTTAAATAGCAATTCGTTTGTGTGCAAAAACATGGAAAATCCTAGAAGAGTGGCAGGGTTTCAATTCCCGAGGCATTCCTTTAGACATTGGCGTATATAGGAGTACAAGATCTTCTGAAAGGCAAGTAGTATAAACAGTTGCAACCTTAGTAACCTTAGTCACAGTGCGCCTAAATTGCATTCACTTAAAGGCGAGTTAGAGGTAAAATATGCAAGGAACGTAAATGCATGTAAAAACATGGCCCCATATGCAAATAGTTGTTACAGATTCTGCACATCGGGCAAGTGAATGAGTGTGATTGAGGTTTCTTGTTCGTTACAATCTGTAAAACTAACTTCTTGATTTAGCATTATGGAGAATGATATCTTTGACATAGGATGTCGAAAAATATTGGTCAGGCTAACAGAAGAGGAATTGTGAGGAAATGTACACCAGTCTTCTGTTTTAAAGTACCGGCGAACTGGTTAATATCTGTGCTGATGTATATAACGAAAGTAAATGCATAGTTTCGTCCACTAACGTATCCAATTCAGCCAAGTGAGCTAAATATGTTCCTGTGTTTAATTAATTAAACACTACGCCATGAAGGTGTATGGGTGAGTGGATGTATAGATTCACATTTTCTTGACGGATAGCGCAGTCGGTATAGAGACTGGTTACGAGCTGGGCGACCAAGGGTCCGGAGTTCGAGTCCGGGTGGGGGCAAGGACTTTTCTTTTCTCCACGTCGTTCAGGCTGGTTCTGCGGGTCACCCAGCCTCTTATCCAATGGGTACCAGGGGCTCTTTCCCGGGGATAAAGCGACCGGGGCGCGAAGCTGACAACTGACCTTTAACTAATGCCGAGGTCAAGAAAATGTGGGTCTATACATCCACGCCCCCACACTCCTTCATGTCGTAGTGTGTCATTAGTTAAGCACATGAACAACTTTACCTTCTAAAAACAATAATTGAACAAAGTAACTGACAAATTATTCATGGAACTGTGCCTCTGAAGACAGATGGAATGGGAAGTATTACGGAAGCAGTTTCTTTCAGCCTTAGCTGTTAATTCTTCCTAGACTCTACGCAAATTAAACAGAGAATTCTGCATCACTTCCACATTTTGTATTATATTCTCTTCCTTACCATTTCGAAATATTGTTATGTTTTTCCCCTGCTGTACGTACGTCAGATATTTCCTGCATTTTCTTAGAAACTACTATCGTGTTTTATATGTTGAAATATTCTATTAATTCCTGCGCAAATACCAATGAAGAAACGGTACCTCGGGCATTAGTTTACAAGTGATGTTTATGACAAGACAGCCAGCGCTCTGTATGTTTAGTCTCTGCGAATAAGCTGCAGGAATAGACGTGACGCCATCGGAGGCAAATCCATAAATAACCAGAGCGAGCCTCAAATGAAAATCGAAACATAACTGGTCCGATCGAAACAGTGTGTTGCGAGTACCGACGTTCACACAATGTTTGTAGCAGCGAGGTTCCTATATTATTTTGCGCCCTGAGAATGTAGCAGGAGTGGAAGAAGGAGACAAGTCTTCTGGGAAGAATTCTATTTTCTGGGACATAACGCCGTATGGTCTGCTGAAAGCCAATCTGCATTTCTGAGTAACATGTCTGTTCCGAGACGTCGGGTGACTGTCCACGAACTAACGACGCTATATCCCAGAAGACAGAACTGTTCATAACCACTGCTGTGAGAACCTCAAATCCTACAGATTCTTCTGTGATTCTTATTTCCGTCTGATCATAATTACATTTTTATTTTTCCAGAAGCTATACAATTCCATAACATTCTATGTAAGTGTACTTTATGACTAGATTACCCCTACTAAAGCAGTATTATATGATTTTACTGCACTTGTGAGAGTTATGTTAATGTTAGAGACTATAAGATGTTCTAGCTAAATTACTAAGGCCTAGATGAGTTGGTCTTCATGTTTGAAACGGCATGACTTAAATACTTTAATGCAGATTTATTGAATAAGCCATTTTAATATTTTCCTACTATCTGCCCGTGTGTATTCTATGTGACTGGCTTCAGTCATTCTTCATACGAAAATCTGAGTGAAATTCACGTATCTTCTGTATAACCTGCACGCAGAAACGGTGTACCCTGCGAATTAGAGTATTCTGAAAATGCAAGCTCATTCTAGAAGTCACGGATATCCCCTTCATCCCACAGGCTCCCTTTTCCCCACAGAATTAAATTTTTACTGAGTTCCGATACGTTCATTGGCACTTTGCTTTCGAACACTTAACTTATATTTTTTCCAGCACAGTAAGATACCAGGCTCCATAACGTTAAAACACGAGGGAAAAATTATTTTAAATATGTACTACTTTCAGTGTCTGGGAACCTGTAAGTGGAGGCATTTCCGTTCTTGTTTAAAATCTGAAATGATACTGAATAATTTTCAGTTTGTAAGATTTGGGGTTTTCACGGCGGTGACAATGAAGAAAGCAGTCTTCTAGGATGTGGCGCTGTGTAGATATTGTGTTAACCGACGTTTCGGAAGAACGTATCACCTCCATCTTCAGGGTATAAGAAAGAAGAAGGAAATTCGCGAACGAGGAACCAGCGTGAGTAGGTGCTCGCGGATTTTCTTATTTTTTCTTCTACTCTGAAGATGGAGGATATACGTTCCTCCGAAACGTCGGTTAACACTATCTACACGGCACCACATCCCAGAATACTGCTTTCTTCAATTTGTAGTTTATCGTATTTATCTCTAGTAACATATCAACTAACTTTCCTTGAGAAATCTGTAGTCACTGAGACACTCAACCATTTCCCAACTTTCTGTACAGCTCGAAGGTCCATCACCATGCTCACAAGAGCCCCCAACCACTGATGTCGGTCCCAAGCCAGATGAACACAGCCTATATCATCCCATGCTAACATATCAAGTTTTCTAAAATATTTCCTCGTCCCTTTCCAACATGTACCAGGAGAGACTTGTCAGAACATTCCGATTGCAATGCTTTGTTTTTTATGTTTGCAGGTGAGTAGTACTCATGAAGTCATTGCATCCTCACAGTAGCTAGAATGAAATACGTAAGTACTCGTTATGTTAATCTCTTGGCCAGCAATTTTCTTTCGTGCTTCCAAGCAAGAATGATGATTTATTGTAAAAAAATTTTAAAATATTTCTATCATCCGCCCACAATATTTATAGATTTAAAGCTCAGGTATTACTTTCTCCCAGACAGAGCTAGTTTACAAAATTCCTGAAAATTAGTTGTCCTATCCGCGTACCACGTGCTGATTATAAATTCAGGAAGTCATGCATGATGATAAATCCTTGTGCTCCTATCAGCCAACTCTTTTTATTGTGTATATTCTTGTGTACGTTACCCAGTGGGATACCTGTTAATTAGATGCTTTTAAAATTGTGTTTCTGAGTGAATTCTGATAGAATTTAATATTTGCTGTAGTCCCTATTGAAACGAGCTTCGCGAATGTATTGTTCACCTTCTTTGCATTGTTGCAGGATATTCTGAAAATATCTTTCGTGATTAAAACATTTTCTACCTTTCAGAATGGACATTTACTATCAAAGTTATTTAGTTTCTTGGGGTTGGGTGAGACCGAGTCCTCTTGGTACTGCGCCCACTAATTGGCCTATTGATGAGTGTGGAGCAGTCGGTGGAATGAGAATTGGTAGGGGAAATTTAAGTGCTCGGAGAAAACTTACCCCAGTGCCACTTTGCCCACGACAAATCATACATGAACTGACCTGGGCCTGAACCCGTGCCGCTGCGATGGAAAGCCAGGGACTAACAGCCTGAGCTATGGTATGACCGTTACTATCAAAGTTACTTTATTAATTGGCTGGTTACCAGTTGTACACAGTTCAGGACTTCAAAGTTTCCCCGTCTCTTTCCCCTCTGGTTCTTACAATACGCTTCTTCGGCGTTTTCTCGGAACAGAATCACCATCGCGTCACACGCCGGCTGCTACATCCGGCTGTTCCGATTGGTAGGAAGTTCTGTTTTCCCCTAGCAGTTCTATTTATATTGATTTACATAGAAGCAGCCCGTCCCATGTTATTAGTCAGAAGCCCCGGAAATATCTCTTCAGCATTTTGAGACATGGAATCCGTCTAAATAGCATTTATATATCAGGTGTTTATCTCAGATAAAACGCACCGTGTCTCTGTTACAAGAACCATTCTGTTAATACTGCTCGAGGGGATAAATGTTCTTTCTTGTGAGAATTATCAAGAAACACTCTGTGAACAAAACCGCAGGGTTGTTGAATGTTAAAGCAAATAATCCATGTAGTTATACTACGATTTGAAGGGATAACAAACCAGGTATTCATAATACTTTGGAAAGTCAAAGAGTAGCCTACATTTATTTATTTCGTATATGTACACCACCAGAATAAAAATTATACTGGTGTTTGGAAGTTAGGAGACTTTAGGAAATTTAAAATATTTGAGATCCTCACAGCGGCAACTACAGTATGAACCGCTATTTTCTTGGGTGTGACATCGTGTAGTCAGATACATATCTACCAGATAGTTCTATCAGCAAATATATCGTACAGGATCATATCATAGAAGACATCAGCCTTCTACTTAATTCCCCACAACAACTAATTCTGCCTTCTTGCAAAATATTTGGCAATGCGGAAGAGAACTTAATTAGTGTGAACTTCATATAAAAGTGTTCATATTTTTACTTGTTTTATCACCAGGATAACTATATTTCGGAGGAATATTCTGGTCACATTCCTCATTATAAACTGTTCAGCAGTTTTATGCTGTTTAAAATATTTATTGGCCCTAATTAAGGACGAGAAATATAGAAAACTTTAAACTGTTAGGAGGTTTGAGGCTTCCATGGTGAAGAGAAGTAGATCGTGACCTTCTCAGTGGTGACATGACTTCATTTTGGAGAAATCTGTAGCCTTCGATTCTAGAGTGAAAGTTGGAAGGTGTAAATAAGATCTCTCCTGAGAATGGAGGCACTATTTTCCCTCCGAAACGTAGCTCAACCATCTACCAGACGGTGTCACACACAAGAAGATAATAATCTATAATAAAGTATTCATTCATCAGCACGGATATCAAGACAGAATGAATTTAATGAATATGCAGCCAGATAGAGAATATACAAGATACTTACGTAATGACTTATGTATTATGCGTTCCTGTACCATGTAGTCGAGACTTCGGAGCGTCACTGCACACGATGCATCTGTATGCTTGTGACATCCTTCAACCAGTCGTCACAAAATGCATGAAGAAACCGGCATGAAGCAGGTAGCAAGTTTGGCTTATTCAGTGCTTAAAAGGAGGCGACATATGCCACCGAAGCGTCTGTTGACTTTCTACGGACTACGCGGCATCATATCCCAGAAGATAGGTCCCTTTATGGACAAATGTGTTCGTGTTGACTTTCTATGGACTACGCTGCGTCGTATCGAAGAAGTTAGTTCTCTTCAAGGACAAATGTGTCCGTGTTGGCTTTCTGTGGACTACGCTGCGTCATATCCCAGAAGTTAGAACTCTTCAAGGACAAGTGTGTCAGTGTTGACTTTCTGTGGACTATGCTGCGTCATATCCCAGAAGATAGGTCTCTTCAAGGACAGATGTGTCCATAATGCCGTACGATTTTGGAAGATTTTTGTCGTGCACAAATAAATGCAACTAGTTGCTATTAAGCTGTAAGCTTGGAGAGAAAGGAACAGACCCATTATGCTAATGTTATTGGTGCATATTTTCAGGGCATCTTCTTTCATGTGCAGGTCCACACCAGAGAAGTTAAAGCCAAACAACTCTCAAGTTTTGTGGGACTTATATTATAGTCGTCACTCTACAGATAAGTCCTAAAGTAGACGTTTAAGCTATTCTGAGATTCCACCGAGCCTCACGTACTCGAGACCATAGTTTCTGCCGTCATTTTGCATGATTCTAATTAAGCGAATGCTAGAGGCTAGAGGTGATTTCGGCAATCTCTGTTGTGGCTGTGTGAGGGTAGTTAAAAGAGTCTTATCATCACCACACTCCTCTTCCTCTGCTTTCCTTCCATGATACATGAACCTCCTAAAGAAAACACTGCGTGCCCATTATGTTTTCTCTGCGTTTCAGAAATTTGTCAAGGTGTTTTCTTTTGTTTTCCTTTCTCTGCTCATTCTCTTCTCTCACGTTTCGTCATATATTTGCGACTCCGTTCCCGATTGACGCTTGAGGGAATGTTTGCCTAGTCAGCGAATTCCAGCGTAGCTCTCAGTGCCTGCTGGATATCTAGTTCACTGCTGGGAGTCTAATTATGTGACCTCGAACTCGAGTAATCAAGAAAGCACTGGAGAGCAAACTACCATGACAAGGCCTCTTTGTTAGATTAGGTAAGAGAGAGGAATGTTTGGTCCTTGAGTTTCAAACTATGTACAAATAGCAAGTACTGGACGAAGTAGAGCATACTGCTGCGCTTCAGGTTGTGCCTGGACTTCATTCCGAAGCATTTCTCTAGGTGCACAATAGATTCTCCCAAACGCTCTATGCATTAGCGTGGGGTGAACAAGGAATACGTGATCAAAGATTCAGTTCTGTGAAAAATTTGTCTACAATGGATGTTCTAACTGTGGGTATGCAGTAGCGTAGTTTGTTGAGGCACTGTGCTACAAGCCGGAAGGTCACGGATTCGATTCCCGATGAGTTCATTGGATTTTCCAATTGATCTAATCCTTCCAGCCGCACTATAGCCCTGGGATCGATTCAACATTTAACAGAAATCAGTACCGCCATATGTGAGCCCATTGTCTAGAAAATATGGAAGCCTCGACGTCTCACAGACCTATGGGCCTCCACGGCCTTCCAGATAGATAGCTTTGCTTTTTTTTTTACCGTGTTTCTGCAACGCTAAATTTGCTCAGTGAAATAAATCGTGAAGTTGCGAAACGTCATCTCGTCACATTATTAACTGTAAACTTGTAAACACATATGCATACTTATGATCACCGTCCGTGCACAGTTTTCGAAACATAACAGAAACAAAATTTTCTCTGTGCTTAATTAATTAAACACCACGTCATGAAATCTTACAGGAGAATGGCGATATAACTCCTACATTCTTCACCTCGGAACTAGAGGGAGGTGAATGTTCAGCTTCAAGTACCTGCCGCTTTATTCCTGTGGATAGAGCCCCTAGAACCCATTGAATATGAGGATGGGAGGACCCCATAGCCGGTCTAGACGCTTTGGAGAAGAATGAGATTTTCTTTGGGCCTGCTGGGAATCGAAACCCGGTTGTCCAGCATGTAGGCCGTCTTAGAAACGTATCACCGAAGTTTTATTTCTGCCCATCATCACACTGGAAAGTTAAATATGGCTTATGTGTGGCAGTCACACTTTTGCATACTTCAAGTAGTGCTTTTGAGACAACAAATGTCGGAGTTGCCCTCTGATGGGCTATGTTCGCTGTCATGACCAGAGAACTCAGTAACTTCAATTTAGCTGTATACTGTTAACAGGAGGTGAATAAAACTGCACAGAGATTGGGTGAGCTCTTTGAGAAGGTTCCAAATTTATTAGTGGAACAGACGCACCGAATGACGGACATGATCATACTATGTGCATACTTTTCATCATAGAATGAGGGAAGTTGTCTAAAATGTTATGTCATCTAACACTAGAACACAAGCAGAATAAGAAACATAAAATTAACTCTTGTGAACAGGAGACAAAAGTGCAAGCTGCCTTACGGACGTTAAGGCAAGTTGAGTTGATTCGGTTGCATTGCACATTGCAAGCTTTTGTAATTGATAGGATATATCCTATCAGATATATCCTATCCTATCCTGACAGTTGAAGTCAGTGGCAATGTGACTTGGACTATTACTTGGACTTGACAGTTGAAATATAGCAGCTGCCGAAGAGAGTTTTCATGTTTTCTTCTAATATGAAGGTTGCTGTCCCGTCCATTTGGGGTGCCCTCTCTGGAGGGATTTCGGGTCTCTCCTTTGTCAGTCATAGTCTGTATTAGCAAGTCCATTGTCAGTATTTACATATATTTACAAAGTTAATCTTAATTCCTGTTTCTATGTGAGGGGGTTTGAGTATGCCAAGGACCCTGAGAGCTATACCAGCGGTAGCGTAGATACTGGCAGAGCCTCCCTTGCTGGACAGGTCAAAGGGTAGGCATCAGACGAAGAGAGACACCAAAAACCAAAAACTGATGCCTGAAGCAGCGTCATCAGCAGCGACTTGAAGCACAGAGCAAATGATGTTCGAGATGGTTCAAGTTCGTATAGCAACAGGCGTGACCAGAGCGGTTTGAACGGCTGTTGTACTGCGATGTGGAAAGTAAATGGAAAAACTACCACATTATCACTTTTCCTGGATAGTCTCTTTCCAAAAACAGAGACAAGTGCCCAGAAGACAAGGAAGAAGACGTAACAAGATGCTGGATGACCTTGGGGACAGAAGAGATATTTTAATTGAAGGAGAAAGATTGAGATCGCATTAAGTGGAGGAACTGTTTTGGAAGAGACTGTGGACCTGTAGTCTGACAGATTACTGATGAATGAATGAATCCTCTTCGGATAACTTAATTAACTCCAAGGAATAGAGACCTTGAGAAACTAACAGTCCCTAAGTGCTCAAGAAACTCACAGGCTTCCACAAAACACGACTTGAGATTATTCCAAGACCTCACTCGCTGTTTTTAAAGATCCGTTTTAATAATGTCGCATGCCTGGAATCCGGAGAATATACTTCTACGGAAACGCAATAACAGTGGGCCGTTGCCTAGGAATAAGTGCCAAAGGGACTCGGACCCGAGAAAGACTGCGCTAGCAAGTACCAGCAGCATATACAAAAGACAGACCCGTCCTCTCGTCAGAGAAGGCGCCCCACAGAAACAAGACCGTAACTGTCAAACGATAATAATTAATATCTGGTCATGAGCCCCAAATGGGGCCCGACACCAAGACTTACTGACTGACCGACCGTCAGTCGCAATGTGACTTTGACTTTGACCAGACCCTGCGAGTCGTGGGAGGCGACGAAAATGGAAGTCTCAAATCTGAGACAGTAAAATACGGTCGCGACTCTCAAGGAACTCAGACCCGAGAAAGACTACGCTGGCAATACCCAGTAGCATGTAAAAACGACAGGCCCGTCTTCTCGTCAGAGAGGGCGCCCCACAAAAAAAACAAAACCGTAACGATCAACGGTAAAATATTGTATATCTGGTCATGAGCCCCAGACGGTGCTCGACACCAAGACTTACTGACTGACTGACCGTCAGTCGCAATACGACTTGGCCTTGGAACAGACAGTTGAGTTGAATTGAGTTGACAGTTGAGTTCTAGAATTTGCCGAGAACAGTTCAGTTTGCATCTGACCTTAGAAGAGTAGTCAGTCAGTCTTCAGTTTGGATTTGACTATAATGAAAGCGGTAATTGTGACGCTGAAAGTTATAATAATTGTACTCGCTAGTGTAAAAGTGAGCGTTCAATAAACATATTTGCCAAATCCGAGTCCTGTACGAATTTATTTATCGTGTTTCATAGGCAAGAAGCGACAATATTATCCTTTCCTTTACATCTAGGTCTATCAAATTTTATATTCTCTTGAGATGTTCGAACTAAAATTCTATATTAATTTATCATCGTAGCCACGCGCGTGTTACGAACTACAACCGTCTTGTTTTCCTAGATTCTTTTACCTTCATAGTGTTTACTTAAAAATCCAATCTCCAATTCTTGAACACCCACAATCCATTTGCTTCCCTTAAGTTGACAGATGAAGTTTACACTCACACAAAACATCGGACTCTTTATCATGTAATGAATAGAATATATATAAGTGTACATAGTCAGAAGGGAAATGAAATATGACAGTGAATTCGTAAAAGGAACTCTAGATATTCGACTGAAAAGACTAGAAAAACCACGAAAAGACTGTCACCTTGTAACAGCAAGTATTGAGAGTTGTGAAACTTCTATAGATGTATCTCATATTAAAAATGAAATTGGAATTATAATGCTTTCTCATTACGGCCACACTTCCTGTGTATTTCTTTATGGTTTGCAGGATTTGAGGTTCTCAGAGAGGTGGTTACGAAGAGTTCTATCTTCTGGGATATGACGCCGTGTAGCCCATTCAAAGTCAGACGACGTTCCGGAGGAATATTGTAGCTCCATGTTCAAGGTTGAGGAAAAATCCAAGGGAAAAGCCAGCACGAACTAGGCAGAAAACACTTATGAAGACGGTACTCCGAAATGTCTACTGACTTTCTGCGGACTACACGGCGTCATATCCCAGAAAATAAAATTCTTCGTAACAACCTCTGTGAGAACCTTTCAGTAAATCCGGGAACGCGGTAACGTACTTCGTTGAGGCATTTTACTGCAGCCCGGAAAGTCAAGGATTCAGTTGATCTAATCCTTACAGCCGCGCTATTTCTCTGGGGTCGATTTAACAGAAATGAGCATCAGGAATCTTCCTCGGGGAGTAAAGGGCGGCCTGCGCCTAAGGCTGACAAACTCGCCGCCATCTGTGAGCCGATTGTCTAGAAAATGTGGGAGCTTCGACGTCTCACAAACTTATAGGCCTCCACGGCCTGTTACAGGATAGCTTCACCTACAGTAACTCCAGCTATATAGAGTGGAATTTTAGGATGGTAAGAAAATGTTGAAAATGAAATGATGTGAAAGGAAGAGGTGGGTAGCACAGTCAGGCGCATTATCGCCGCATTTGCCTGCATAGACCTAGAGGAATGACCAAAATGTCAGTGAAGATAGCCGGCCGCGAACTGAGATGTGAACCCATGACCTGACGTATACACAGCGTGGAGACGTCATTAACACTCCACATGAATACGCAAGTAGGGTCCGAGTCTTGTCAGTGGCTACCGGGATGTGATGCCACGAAGTCCGGTAGAATTTCACCGTAGTTTCGGAGGAACGTACTGGTTCTGTGTTAAGGATCGGACGGAAAGACAAACACGAAACCAGCGAGTAGAAGGGAACTTGCCAAATGCAGATGTGCGGACTACCGGCTTACACGGCGCTGCATTCCCGGAGATAGCACCCCTCTGGAACACACAAGTTTATGCAGCTAAATGTTTTCTAAATTTAAAATTGTTGAAGACGAATGTTGTAGTTAAGGTTACGTGCGCTTCTGTTTCGGCAAGTTCGGCAAGAAATGCAGGTCAGCTCTTCTTTCGGACAGTGTAAATAAGAACACTGGAATAACTGTTCGCGCATACGCCATTGCGTCATTTGCTATTTCTGCGCCTCACGAAGAACTCCGACGTGGAAGCGTAAAGCATGCGCCTTTGAACGTTGTGTATCAACCAGAAGCCACTGAATACAAATACGCAAGTTCGGTTGGTAAACTATGCAATGTTACATCACTCCTTGTTATTCAGCTATACAGAAGAGGCACCAGTTATGAACATGCTTCATCTAGACCCCCCGAAACACAAACACACATTAATATAATACAGTATAACGTCTAAGTGACTTACAATAACAATTAATTGCTGTGTGTTATTCGAATATTGGTACTGTTTCCCCGGGGGTAAAGCGGCCGGGACACAAGGCTGACCACTCAGCACTTTCTATTACCGAAATCAAGAATAATGGAGCTATGCCTTCACTCCCCCACACAACCTCATAGCGTAGTGCTTAATTAATTTAGCACAGGGACAGTTTTACTTTACATTCATTCGAATATACTACGTGTGTGTGGATCATCCTGTAGTGTAGGGAAGCCATTATATAGAAGGGAATATTTAAGACGGACACTGCTCGAAATAAGTTTGTGCTTTCAGCGTTCAGTGGTTTATCTTCTAGGTCCATTTAAAGAACACGTCACTCTGTTACGTAATCCATCACTCCACGCACTCAGATAAACACGCTTACCATTAGTCAATAAATAATTCAATTAAGTCTACTCCCTTATGTTTTATATTTTGTTTATAACTTGACTGATTATTTGGTTACTTCGCGATGTAGGTTTAAATCGCAGACATAAAGTAACATCAAATAATGTAGTTCTATGCTAATAAATGAAGAAGGACGAGAAGCTTTGTTGCTAAAGAAAGGGATGGTAGCGTTCATGACGGTACTAACCAGAATTCTCCTGTAAAGACTTAGAAATATCAGGCCTGATACCCATTAGCTAGGCCTAGGCCTGAAACGTTACTCATATACAGGGTTACCGTGTTACTTGGAATAAAACTTTGCTGTTTAGTAGCTAGAAATTGCGAAAATGCAAATATTAAATCAATATAAAGAAGAGTGCCGTTTTCTGGAATGTGGCGCCGTGTAGATCTTGTGTGAACTGAAGTTTCGGAGGAATGTATCGCCTTCATCTTCACGGTAGAAAAATTCCAGCTCACGCTGGTTTCCTCTTTCTCGAATTTTTTCTACCACGAAGATGGAGGCAACATATTCCTCCGAAACGTCAGTTCACACAAGATTTACACGGCACCACATCCCAGAGGACGACGTCTTTCATGGTCACCGCGGTGAAAACGGCAAATCTTACACCATGGGTGCATCTATAATATAGTAGAGTGGAACACAAAAGTAAAGTTAGAGGAACAAATTGCTATTATGTTGATGCAGAAACCTACATAATGATTTCATTTAAATAATAAAATCTTTAAAATGGGTATATTATTATCATCGAAATCTTTCATGAAAGGAAATCTCGTATATTACAGAGGATATTGTGATCGACCTTCTGTCCGCATGATTAAGTAAAGTATGTAAAGGTAACCCTGTAACAGGCCTTGGAGGCCCATAGGGTTGTGAGACGTTGAGGGTCCCACTGTAGACATCGTATTGTCACACGTTTAGTAACTAGACACGGGGTTTCATTGGCAATTCGATTTACTGACCTTATAAACCATAAATACAAGTAATTACAATGCTCTCAGTAATTCACTCACTTCAGATTCAATATAGCACACGCTAAGGCTCCTCAGTTTTTCTTCAGAGTCAGAGTCAGAGTCAGAGTCAGAGTTGCTTTACGACTAGCGGTTTACCGCCCATCAGTTCTTCTTGGCGACAAGGCCCTCGAGACCCACGGCCAGAACTTTTATTTTCCAACTGAACACTTGCGGTTATAGTCATTATGTAACATCCTCTCTAACGAGATGATGGGACTTTCTTTTATAGTTGCTCCTGGGACTCGTCAGCGCAGTCATTCTCAGGTCCGACTACCGCAGGACTCATGACAGCATTTTACAGTCTCAGATTCGAGACTTCCCCAACTTGGAGAGCCAGTTTACCGTATTTATATCCCCCAGGAACAAGGTGGCCCGGTTTTACCCCCTAACACTGGGTTCCCTTTTCGTCGCCTCGTACGACTCGCGGGGTTACGATAGATTTATTCGACCCCGCCTCCACGCAAGATACTCTAACCTGTTTGTCTTCACGTTCTCGATTCAATCGTTATATAAACTCGCCACGAACCGCATAGAAAACACCGCTTCCAACATTTCCTCTGTTGTTGGGAGCGTATCCGTTGCCAAGTAGACGTGTCTACCTCGCCGTTGCGTAGCAATGGCCTCGTGCATTCCTTTCACTAGTCTGGCTTTCAGCTGGCATGTCACAACACGTTACACACGCTAACTGCCTAGAATGCGTATCATCAAAGCACTTGTTCGCCATCCTTTGATACTTTCCATCCATTCGTGGATTTTCCTTAAGGTCCAGTCGCCGTACCTAAGTCATTCTTCCGTATATTTCAATATTTTTCAAGTCATTTGATGAAAAACCCGAGACCAGAAATTGGTGGTGTTCTTTGGTGCACACTAAGAATGGAGCAGTCACATTAAACAGTACACAGTATTGTCACTACTCAGAAGAATATGAAATTCAACTATGCGTAAATTGAAGGAAGATCCACATTGTTTATGTCCGCCGTCTCTTTTCAATGCTCTTAAGCCCAGTCTTTATGTAAACTGAAATTAAATTTATTATTTTACTTCTCATCTTCTGTGTCCTCGATATTACAACAAAAATTTCATGCTTAGAATAGTTTAAAATTATCAAAATTCCAGAGTTCGGAAATTTTTTTCCATGTAATGTCTGCATAAGGGCAAAACATGCATGCAGGTCTTGCCACCTGATTCCCTGCCGACTTCACGAAACAGAGAGAAAAGTTCCTTGCATTTGTGTTAGACGGATTGAGATAGCGTTACATGCCATTTCACTTTATAAATGAACTCGGCTCGTACCAAAGATCTCCACTTGTAAGTAAACACGTTAAGAAGGGAAGGCTGGGTCACTGTTGGGGCGTCTCTCCGCCGTGTCCCCTGACCAGTTCCCCGTGTGCGGTTCTGTTGGACTTCACGGTAGTTCCGATGTGTAATGTGCTCCTCAGGAAATCGAATTGTGATCCTACAATTAAACTCATTCAAATTGTTATTTTGCAAGAAGCTTTCATTGTTTCCTCTCCAGATGCGGCAAAAAATGTAAAAAATGTTCAGTTTAAAGAATATTGTATCATTCCAGCAATTCCAGCAAATATTTTCATGAATTATTTGTTGAAGCAATTTAACACTGGAGATGTAGAGTCGAATGAGGTGCAAGGGTGATCATGAAATGAAATTATATTAATATTTCGATGGAGTTACTCGTGGCCTACTTTAAACGAATTATTCAGGCAGTCATATATACCGAAGGAAGCACAATAAATCACAGTAAGGATAACTAGAAACACGGTAAATCCAGTGTACTATCTGCAACATTATATATGTTGCCCTGCGCTGTAGAAACTATAGGCGTTAGCAAAGAATTTTGATATGATTTACTTACTGTAATCACATAATTTATCTAATTATGAATGGAGTGTTGGTCCAGGAAAACAAGGTGGGACTGAAATTACATTGGACACGTCTGCTGTTGGTGTCTGCTGATGATGTGAAATTACTGGGTGATACTATACGTGGTAGATACCATTAAGAAAACACGAACTTTAATTGACGCAAGTAAGGTAGTTGGTCTATAAGTAAGCACAGAGAAAACTAAGTATATGATGTTGACTCGTCACCCAAATGCAGGGCAAAATCATGACTTAAATGTAGGTAACAGATGTTTTGAAAATGTGACACAGTTCAAATATTAGGAAACGACGATAAAAAATCGAACCTGATCCAGGAGGAAATTAAGAGGAGATTGAATTCAGGTAAGGCTTGCTACCACTCAGTCCAGAACCTTTTGTCTTCTCGTCTGCTGTCCAAAAACATAAACATTAAAATATACAAAACTATAATTTTGCCTGTAGTTCTGTATGGGTGTGAAACTTGGTCTCTGACATTAAGGGAGTAACATAGACTGAGGGTGTTTGAGAACAGGGTGTTGAGGAGAATATTTGGACCGAAGAGAGATGAAGTGACAGAAGGTTAGAGAAAACTGCATAATGAGGAGTTTCATAACTTGTTCTCTTCTCCAAGTATAATTAGAATGCTCAAGTCACGGAGGATGAGATGGGCAGGGAATGTAGCACGAATTGGGGAGAAAAGGAATACATATAGGATATTGATGGGAAAGCCAGAAGTAAAGAACCACTGGGAAGACCAAGACGTAGGTGGGTGGATAATATTAAAATGGATCTTAGAGAGGTAGGATGTGATTGTATGGGTTGGATTGATCTGGCTCAGGATATGGCCCAGCGGAGGGCTCTTGTGAACACGGTAATGACACTTCGTGTTCCTTAAAATCGTGGGAAGTTCTTGAGTAGCTGCACAATTGGTGGCTTCTCAGGAAGGGTTGAGCTCCGTGAGTGAGTGAGTGAGTGGAACATTTGAAGAGAGACTCGGTAGTTCTGGCTATGAAAGTGGATTGGTTGGGTGATTAGACGTTAATGAAGTGGAAAGAAATTGCGTGTGGAATTTACAGCATTTACAGGGGTGAGGGGGCAAAGAATGACAAAAAATGCCTTAGTCAGTATTTCCGGTTTTCGGACCACCAAGATTTCGATCCTGGACCTCCCATATACGAAGAAGAATGCTGTGCAATCTATCGCAGCGTCTGACAATTCTCTGCTGAATTACTCCAGTTGTATTTATTACAAAATGAACCTATACCGACATGAATCGCGTTAGTCAGTAATTATGATACCACTAACCACTTGCTGAATGTTGTTCCCTGTAAAGTTTATGCTCACTCAGCTGCTCAAGGAATTGCCCATATTTTAAGAAACAGAATGATTCAATCCTGTGTTCACAAAATGTTACCATGGAAGCCTACTCTAATTCAGTTTGATCCAGTCCCAAATTCACGCCCCATTTATGCGTAGTCCCCAACTTCACGCCCCATTATTCCCAGTCCCCGACTTCACGCCCCATTTGTGCCCCTTTCAAGCAGTATTCAATTATAAAGCCCTGCACGTCCTGCACTTATCAAAATATATGAATTCTTCATTGTCCCAATTCAGGATGCGTGTCTAATCAGTTTCGTCTTCTTATGTTTAATCATGAAAAGAGAATTGCGTGAAAGTTCAAAACTACGAACCTCCTTATTATGTAATTTGCTCAAAACGTCTGCTGTCTCCTTTCGCTCATGTCCAGATTTTCTCTTTTATGCACCTTATAATTCCGTCAATAATGCAGATATTTCTATCGCTCCTTTTCACAACATGTTTCGGCCCCAAATGGCCATCATCAGGTGTCTCAGCTATGTCAAAACTGTTGCACTGTACAGAATGTACAATATTCACATCACGTATAA
Source organism: Cryptotermes secundus (assembly GCF_002891405.2). NCBI lineage: Eukaryota > Metazoa > Arthropoda > Insecta > Blattodea > Kalotermitidae > Cryptotermes > Cryptotermes secundus. The sequence goes on along the minus strand of NW_019724587.1, from coordinate 30,437 downwards.
TTGCGGTATTTCGTGATTAAAATATAGGATACTATAAGTGATACTTAGTTAACATTAAGGCCGCGCCATAGCTCAAGAGGTTAGTCGCTGGCGGTTCGATCCCGGATCTGCTCAAGTGGGATTTATGGTGGACAAAGTGGCGCTGGGACAGGTTTTCTCCGAGTACTTCGGTTTCCCCTGCCAATCTTCATTCACCCAATTGCTCCACAATCACCCTCACCTACATCTGGGGCCGGTAGAAAAGGCAAAAAAATGGCCGTAGTACAAGGGACTTAGTCCCACCCCACTAGCAATAAAAGAATACTTAACATTAGTGAAAATACCATGCGCTATAATTTGCTTTAAATCAGTAGGGATAATCTGCATATATGAACGACACACGTATTGATAAACATAATCCCATATTCGAAGCATTACACGAAATTTACACAAGATAACAGTACACTTACCACTCCCCCCACTTCCCTTCGACCCGTTACATTATAAATACGTGAGTAAGAACACTACACACGCATAGCATGCACACACAAGGGAAGACAAGTACATACGCAAGTGGAGAGAACGACATCCAGACTAGGGACAAGTGAGTGTATAAAAGTAAGCAAATATAAGATAACCCTGGGGAGAGTAGTAATATGTGGGTTCTTACACATTGCAGACATTACCACATCGACGGGCCTAAGTACGGAAAACATTAGGCCGCTACAGTTAACGAAGCCAAAGAGAGACATCGAACTGTATCATTTGGACATGTGGACGACGCCCCTAGTAGAGGTGTAAAAAATAATTCTACAATATTTTAACGGAAATAAATCTAATTAGTTTCAGTTTAAAGCAAATTGCAGCGTAATGTGTTTTAACTAATGTTAACTAAGTGATCGAGTATGACATCCAATATTTTAAATCATGAAATATCGCAATTATATGTGATGTGAAAATTGGACATTCTATGCAGTGGAACACTTCTGGCATTTCTGAGACATGGCTGTGTTGGGGCCGAAACATATCGTGAAGGAATATGCCTTATTGAAGAAATTATATTGTGTATAAAAGATATGGTAATGCAACAGGATTCTGTTCTTACCTTAGGACAGAGAGGAAGTTCCACAGTCATACGGAATGGGAGGGGAGACTGTAGTTTCGTCTGTACGTTCATATTCTTATAGAACAGAAACAACTGCAAGGAAACGCGGAGAAAAAATATTTCATGCCACAGTTAAAAGTAATCTGTTACATGGACATGAAATATGATAACCGGCTGAAAAAATTGAGCTCAATAAGATTGCTTGATCGTTTAAGAATGTCTTCAGATGAGCGAGAAATAAAACACGAGAAAAGGGGATATATTTTAATCCATAAAAATATACCCAAAAAACGGTTCTCTCAAATGGCACGGACATATTGAGGATACGTAGCAGGAAGGATTACAAAAAAAAAGTATTGCAGTGGCCAGAAGAAGAAAAACGAAGAATGGTGGTGCTATAATCAGGTAAAACTTTTATTAAATATACTAAATAATAAAATCGATGTTTGGATGATGGGGTCTGGAAGACATTACGTGACGACGGAATTTGAAGCTGGAAACTCGAAGAAGGGGGGTAAGGCTGAGAGAAAGAAAGTTCGTAGAAAACGATCAGGAAGTTGAAACTTTCTAACTCAATGGTGGTGAGCATTTTCCTAATTTATAAGCAGCTTTCAATTTCTTCTTTCACGAACTTTTCATTTACTGTATTATCTGCCCTTATTTAGTGTTTTGCTGTGAATTCTGTTGAAGGTTAAGTCATGCAGTTCTCTTCCTTTTCCTTATATAATTTTCGTTTCCGTTTCTGTTAATGTATTCATGAATTTTCCACGTAGGAACAAGTAATTTTCCAAAGAGGTGTAAGCGCGAATTTCCCTTCTCATACCCGAGATCTTGTTACTAGTTCCCTCTCGACTCAATAACACGGGCAGAGTGAACACACAGCTCATCTTCTGTGCCCATGAATATGGATTAACCGCTGTTGGATGTTGAACTCCAGGCGCAACTACTACTAATTACATGGCGTCGTCATAAATGTATGGCACTTTACTTCTTTTTTTTTTTGTCTCTCATTCTCTTTCAACCCCCTCCCCCACACCAGCTGTGCCCTTTCATTCTTCTTGAACCTCTGTGATGAAACTCTGGCTTCTTCGGAAGTGTGGAAACTTTCAGCAATGTAATCTCAACCTCTGCTAACGACTCGCCCTCTTTCGTCCTCTCCTTTACAGTTACGTCTACTTGTGCTTTGTTTTAATAAGGAAGGCAAAATCAGTGAAACAGCATTTCATGAGGAAAGGAAGTCTTATACAGCTGCTTATAGACTTATGTGCATTATGTATCAAGCAGGGAGGAACAATACGATGTAGACGGGCCTTAAGTCTGCCGTTTATTTCTATTTGTGGAGATGAAAATGTTTCGTGCCCAGCTGTGTCCCATTTGTAGCTTTCAGACAACAATCTATTTTGTATGCCTTTCGGGAATAAACCGCGTAGGACGCCGAAGCTTCTCCAGCGTCTCGGAAACTCTGCAGTTACCATCTTCAGGGTTAGCGTCTCGGGGTGTTATTTCCGGAAGCTCTAAACTAGATCGAGCAGTGAGCGGTGAGTGGGCGTTAATGGCATGATCAGACGAATCTGAGGAGTGGGTGAATTATGATGGGGGCGTGGGATTCACGTGTTTTGGGAAAAAGAGATGGTTGGAGGATTTTTTGAGGATAGGCGATGTGATGAATTACTTTACGATCCCGTGTTTAGGGTAAGAGATGAGGTTTGTATTTTTCAAAATCAGGTACCAGAGTGAAGAGGCGACGGAAAACAATGCCTGTGACCACGTGATAAAGACAAGAGGCCATGATATTTCTTTTAAATGACCATGTGATTAGGAAAGAATTTCTTAATCTTTTTTAATGACCACGTGGTTAGGATTACAGGTCTCGAGTCTATTTATGGCGGCCATGTGGGTAAGAAAGGATGAGGTGAAAACTTTGTTGGAACACAGTGCGTCGGTCTGCTTGAGTGAAGTTCAAAAGATCAACAGTTCAACAGTTGCTCGATGCCAAGGGTTCAGCGGTAGGTTTGGAGGGAATGTGGTGAAGCCAGACTTTACTTAGCCTGTATCACCTTCACAGTTGAAGTCATGTTGCTGCTTTTTCTTCAGTAACTTCCCCGATGATTCAGAGACCGAATATCCTCATGCTGGCTATGAAACTTGTTAAGTCGATACACTGTTCAGTTTTGTTTGAGTTTTCGACTACCACTAATAGCCGATTTTTCAGTCTAATGTCTCTATTGTATACCGAAATCCTGGTGGAGATGTGTCAATCAATCCGCCAATACCTTACGAGATAAATATGGATCTCTTAAACGCCCTTTGCTTTTATCGGAAGGTGTCTCTCCGCTGTTGATTTGAAGTGGGCTGTCAGTTTGTAAATTTACTTCTTAACTGAATGGGTGACGATTGTCGCAGTAGCCTGGAGATGAAGCCAGTCTTACGGAGTGGCCTCAAATCATGTTGCTTTCCTTGATCTCTGTTGTTCTTTCGTGTCCTGGAGGGAATAGGCATTGGCTCGGAGAACGGACGTCGCATGTTGCAGATGCTGATCCTGCTTAGGTCTGTATGCCATGTGTGTGTGTAATATTCCAAACGTTTCGAAGGTACATACTTCCACCACTTTCAGGTTCCAAATAAGGACGGCAAATGATTGTTAATATATATAATTTTGGATCCAGTAAACCAAGGACAACAGGGACCACGACCGGAGCAATGTGACCATAAATGTCCCATCTAAGGGCCATCGAATAAGTGCATACAGTACCATCGGTATGGTGTTCCCAAGCGCTCATTCATCCAAGTTTTCTTTGAGCATCACGATGTTTAACCTCTGTGTATATATAGCATTTGGTTCAACGCACACTTGGAGGGAAGGGGAGTGTGAGTGCTGGACCCAACCCAGTTTTTTTCGGACCAAAACATGTTGCCTGAAAGCCGGACTATAAGACGTCCAACACTAGTCAACGGCTAGCAATTCCTAGGCAGCGAAGCCTAGGAAATCGTTGCCCCGGAAATGAAAGTCTTAACAATGGGGCTTCCACCGTTACAAACGAATTGTTTGAGGCAAACGCGTTCGTTGCATAGCAGAGGGCGAAATTAATCTTTCGACAAGATATTCCCTATTCAGTCCGAGTGCAGGACTCTCTAGGAGTATAAAAAGTTTTTGATTGTGATGTCGTACTCCAGTATGTGTGACTGGCGGGCGCATTAGTGTTTGGGGCTCATTTTGGGATAGCGATTGCAATTCACTTCAAACACAATTTGCATAAATGAATTACAAATTATAAACATCCGTATTTTTCTTTTTCATGTAACAGATATTCGAGCTAGTTCTGAAACTGGCACAGATGCCCCTTTAACAGCATCTTATCTTCAGTACGAAATTTAGTTGGCTGAAGTAAAGGAAAGAAGAGGTTTCCTTTCTTCATTTTCTTCCTCCTTTCCCATAATTTCACTAACCTGAAATGACATAGTGTGACATAATTAATGCGCTCCTCCTAAGTCACGAAGCCTGAAGATTGGTTAACAGGTACTAATAATTCGAAGGGATGTAACTGTGAATAGAGAATTTCCCCTTTGAATATAACAACTATTTAGGTTTAAAATTAAATCGTAAGCAAATAGTAACTAAGTGGAGCTGGGTCCTTCTTTAGAAGCCACTAGTCGCTCAGTTACTCAAGAATTTCCCAACATTTCTGGAACCCGCAAGTTCATTGCCTTGTTCACAAGAAGCATCTAATAAGCGCTATAATGAATCAGATGAACCGAAGCCAACCCACGCCATCCTATCTCTCTAAGAACCGTCTTATATTTTCCTCCCATTCATGTCTAGATCTTCCTAGAGTTTTCTTTCCTTCTGGTTTTCCCACCAAAACCATTTATATAGTCCTCTTCTTCCCACATGCGCACTACTTGCCCTGCCCATCTCATCCTCCTTCACTTCATCATTCTAACTATATAGCCGAAGAGTACAAGTTATGAAGCTCCTCATTACCCAATTTTCTGCAACCTCCTACCATTTAATCCGTGTTCCGTACAAATATTCTCCTCAGCACCCCGTTCTCAAACGCCTTCCGTCTATCTTCTTGTATTTTCATATACAATTACAGAGACTTGATAAATGATTCACAGTTTTCCTCTGTAAAGGGATTCCGCCTCTCGGATATTGCCCGGTGCCATTTTGCGGTCATCACTCCCATTCGGTGGGATGCGGTAACCTACAGAATATCGGATGACTGAGGTGTAGAGGCCTGTCTCCACGGCAGTGGCTTGCGGCTTGGCCGCTGGTCAGAACTTTCTGGATGCGGTGAGGGAGACGGGTCTGTTCTACGGCATGGTATGGCCCAAAAGCGGTGGGCAACTGGTGGCAGGTTATTGGCTGCTTGCGGAATACTTCACTGCTGAGGGGCTGGATACTACTCTACCTTTTCCGGAATACAAGTACGTGCACCAGTGATCTGGAAGCATTTGCTGTCCGCTCTTGCGCCAAGTTAGGAAATCCATTCCTTACTTCTTAAAAGTGTTCTACTTTCTTTGCACTGAACACATAATATGATCGCATAATGGGCAGTTTGTCTGTCTGTTTGATCTTTGAAACCACTTTCAAATCTCGATTAAGCTGGTTTTTGAGGATCTCTTCTGATATATGTCGAAATACTTAACACACATTACATTCTTCCGAAACGTCTGTGATATTCTAATGGACGACAAAGCTTCACAATCCAGAATATCATACTCTTAATAGACACCGGTATGATAATCTCAGATGTAACTTTTACCCACCGTCGATGTTCCCTGCTACATGAAAGGGAAAAGATACAGAAAATAAAGCTGCTCTGTACGGGCTACGGTAGCACCAGTTTCACGCCATAAATGTTAGGAATGTACTATAATAGAAATTTATAATACCGTAGCTTTCCCGCCACTTTTGTATGAGCCAATACTGGATAACGAAAGCAAAAGACGAAACCAGAATTACAGTTGCTGAAGTGAAATTTATGATACTAACATTTAATGGGCCATAAAAGAAATGAAGACATATTAGGAGACTTACAAACAGCACCCATGTTAGCTAAAATTTTAGAATATGAACCCAGTCTGACACAATAATACTGTCACGCATAAGGGGTTAGCGTGACTAATAATTGTGGGTTCTAGATTTGATGATAGGATTTGTTGAACGTCGCTATTATAATTACATGGAAAATAATGCAAGCCAAAGAGAATGTTTAAAGGAAGGCTACATTCCAAAAGGAGGGAAGGAAGACCCAGGATGAGATGGCCAGACGATGTTGTGAGAACGACCTGAAGAAGATGAAGGGTATTATAATCGCACTTGATTATAACAGTTCGCACATCGAACCCCTGTATAACGAATCTCTCACTGTTGTCTGGATCTTGAACTAGTCTCTAGTCTCTAGCCTTCTCTAGTCAGTACGATTGAATCTCGACTGGACTAACTTCAGGCGGATCGGATGCAGATCACCGCCCCCAAAGCTTCCAATCCTATATTTCACTAATGCGTTGCCTCGGAAACCCATGTATTAATTTCCAAGCAACTGTCTCTTTTCTACGGGTTTAAAACTTGTTACGTGGTGATGACACGCTCACTGATATCTGTTATAACAGAAGGGGAACGGGAACGTTGCTGAGCAACGGACGTCTTTGTTGTGCTTCTCTGACTGTCCACTTCCGGCGTTCAGATGTCATGTCACAATACTATATTCTGCGATGTAACGCCGTGCAGTCAGTTGAAAATCAACCGACGGTTGTCTTTTCAAAGGACTGCACGGCGTTACATCCTAGAAGGAAAGTATCTTTATAACCACCGCTGTGATAACCTCAGATCCAACCTAATCTGATACAACATGTAGACTGATGCAAATACAATTCACCTAACTGTCACAAAATTACGATCTCGTTAATCAAGGAACCGGGAAAGACGTTTGAGTGGATTATTGAAAAAGACCAAACTGGTCAACTAGTAACATGCTAAAGTTAGAGATTATTACACCTGCACTTCTATTGATGCAAATAATCTTATTAAGTAAACGTTTGTGATCTTGCTCAATTGAACTTCCAATTCAGTTTCTTTGAGTAAATTGTTAGGGTAAAGTCATCTTATGGCCGGTCATGGTAGCCGAGCGGTCTAAGGCATGTACTGTTTTCCCTCGCTTGGAAACCGGAATCGTGGGTTCGAATCCCACTCAGAGTATGGATGTTTAGTTTGTGTGTGTGCGTTTTCCTGTGTTTGTGTACAGGTAGAGGCCTTGCGACGAGCTGATCACCCGCCCAAGGAGTCCTACCGAATGTATAAGATCTAGAAAAACCGAAGTGAACGGAGAAGTTCATGGAGGTAGGCCTAGGCCCACTGGGGCTGTAGTGCCAAGGGAAAAAATAAGGTCATGTTATTTCGGATAGGCACCTAATTTCGAATAGCGTTATTTTTCAGGAAGTAACAGCAACACCACTGTTGTGGTCATACACTTCCTTACACTTCCAATCCAACCAATTTCTCAGCAATGGTATCACTGGACATTGAAGCGACAGTAATACTTTACCGTCAGTGTGTTTCTGTCATTTCTGATGCAGTAGTTTTCCTTACAGAGCTAAGGTTTCAAAACAATACCCGAGTTTTAAGTTGCACATTATTTATATGGACTTGCTTATATAGATTTTAAAATGTACATCATGCGTTTTCGTCGCTTCCTAAACTTCAATTCTCTGCTATTCCATCATGTTTCGATTAGTACTGGGTACCTAATTAGGGATACTTAACATGGTTGCTACTTTCGAGCATCTTATTTTACATAATCTTGGTTTTTATTCATTCTTAGGCTACGAACACTAAAAGAAATTTATAAGCCATGAACTCCATGAGAATTAGCAGTGCAGACTATAAATGAAAAGAAAATGGGCTTCTTGAAACATATATTTGTACGGGTTTTGCAGTGGATAAACAGTCGAATTTCATTTGTGACTCCAATTTCTTATTTTTCTATAAGGACATAACTTTACATCAGTTCTGCTGAAAACTATGCGATAATTATAGACATATTCACACAGTCATTTTTTTAATTAGACCATCTTTTCTTTATAAAAATACGAATTTTATACATATTGTCACGTGTTGGGGGGTAATGGGTTCTGGATTGGATGATTGGGTTTACTGATTACAACGACTCCTTATCACAATCAACTAACATAGCTCAGAGTCAATGATTGCCTAAGACTCGCTCCATCTGGCTGGTCTACAATTGTCTTCTCTTTTAGATTTCCTTTTATTGTGTCTGACTAGGTTCACTTTCTTCTGCTTCACGAATAACGAATGAATGAAGGACGAATCACCCAGGATCAATCACTTCGTTCTCGGTTTTCCTTTCTACTGCCACTCGTCATGTACAATTCAACTGAAGAGTTCTCGTGTGTCCCTTTATAACTTCGGGAAGAACTGAATGGAGATCACCACCTCCAACAGTTCCTCTGTTGTTCGTTGCGGCGGAAACCTTTGTTAAATCCGCAGCAACTGTCTGGTTTCCACAAGTCTACGCCTCATCATTTTCGTATCCATGGACACGTTTGTTGTTTGCGCCCGGCGATGGTTTGTGTCCAAGAATCGTATGACCGCGGAAACGTGTCACCAATAGGTTTTCTACAAACGCCTACATGTCACCTGTGTTCCTCTTGCTTCTTTCACTTTATTATGGTTTCCTTTTATGAATTACAATTCTAAAAAATATTTACTTTCCAAAATAAGGAAGCACCCTACTCGAAATTGAGGTGCAATTTCCTCAGACTTTTCCTTAAAATATTTCCGCTTTTATTTAGTTTTTGAATATACGAGTATGCTGCATTTGAGATGATAGTAAGTTCTAATTCTCATACGAGATATACTAAGCTACCGGAACTCAAAAAGGTACTAATGATTAACAGTTCTATCACCAAAAGCAATTGTTTTTACCTTAAGTATTCGAAATATGACGCCTTTGCCCTAAGTCTGTAAGTATACTCACAAAAATGGTTAGAGCCTGAGGCTTTGAAATTTGGTCTCTCCTGATGTACACAAGTTTATCGTGACACGAACCTGCGTGATGTTAATTCTGGGTACATTTGTGATCAACCATAAGCAAAATAAGCTCAAAGTATGTAGTGGAATCTGTGGGTAGTAATTACAGCGATTCTCTGCTATTCCACCTGCCCACAAAATTCGTACGTAACATCATTAACATGGAACTGTGAGAATCACAGTGTGATTGTGAAAGTCACAAAACGAACACGTGTGTTAGAATTACGTTCAATGACAGAAATTGATATTCGGAAAAATTCACATTCAAATTTCGAATAAACGATGATGGAGCAGTAATATTTTTGTTTGGATGTGTTCGGATTTACATTTTTACACTGAATTATTTGGAAGAAAGCTACCTAGAAATATTTATGTGAACACGTGAATAATACAATGCCAGTCTACTTGATAAATAGTAAAAACAATCCACTCGTAATAGTTTGTATTTTGCAACTAATTTTAGTGGGTATAATTAATGCGTGATATTTATGCGTGTATGGTAGGAACATTCAGATGAAATGAGAGGTTGGAGAAAATTGCATAACGACGGGCACGGATGGGTGATAAGAAAAATGCATAAAGCGTTTTGGTGGGAAAGTCAGAAGGAAAGAGACTTCTAAGAAGACCTAGACATAGGTGGGAGGATGACATCAAAATGGATCTTAGAGAAATACGATGGAGTGGCATGGATTGTACTCATCTGGCTCAGGATTGTATCAGTGGAGTGTTCTTGTGAAAACGATAATGAACCTTCGGGTGCCATATAATACTGGGAATTTCCTGAGTACCTGAGTGATTACGGGCTTCTCAAGGTCTCAGAGCCATGTACTTAGTTGATTAGTAAGTTATGGTAGGGACATTCTAATCCTAGAGTGATGCATAACTTCCTTTCACACCTGAAAAATAAATATCGACAAATTTAAGAAGAAAAGAGAATGGAAATTATACTAACTATAGACATACATGTTCTTGAAAGGTAATTCTTTTCAACCTACATTATTTCAGTAATTGTTATACTCTATGCCAAATCATGTGGTCCTTTCTTCCATCTCACTTACAGAACAAGTTGATCATTACTTTGCCTGTTTGTTCAGTTCACTCACAACATCATGGAGACGAAAAGAGCTTAATCATCACATCGGAAAAGCGTTACGAAACCCCGTCCTCCACGAAGAAAACCTTCGGGGAAAGTGCCAAAGAGTTACAATTGACAGATCGCAATCAATAAAATGGCTGTATTGCGCTGGACAATGGGAGAAGCGGCGATCTCTGATGGCAATAAAAGTGTACGAATTAAAACTGCTTTTATTTCTTTCGCTGTTCCCCCTATATCTGACATCACGTCTTTCATTGTGTGCTGTAAGAGGATCTGGTATTGTGGCTATCTCACTGCGCAGAGGATTGAGCTCTCAGCTGGAAACAGGCACGTATCACAAATAACAAACCTAAAGAAACAGGGCACATTGGTTACAAAGAAGCCCTGCTCTTAACAGAATGGATTGTGTCAGTTTGGTTACTGTTGAGAGCGTGACTTATGGACGAGGTGATATGAAATACAGTTCATTGTTCAAAATTTCTTAACATTATATGGTACTACGGAAACAAGTAGAACTACTCCTACGAGTAATAAAATATAATTGTGGTTGTAAATAACTTATTGATTATGAGTACTGAATTTATCATGAATGTGTCAATTCTTTCTTGTGGATTACTTTATAACACTGTCAGTACTAGACTATATATCACTACATCATTGGATGATTGGTGAATTGGAAACATTTGGAAGGGAGCTGTCGTTGCCTAACCGATGTAATGTCTAGCTAGTTGCCTGGCAGCAATGAAAGAACGAAAAGAAAACTGATGTTCCGGCCGAGGTTCGAACTAAACATCAACCGAATAGGAGCCAAGAGCATTACAGCTACACAGACCCCCTCGCTTTGCATGCGAGTGCTACGGCCTTCTGGGAGTGACGACGTGAACTTCCGTTGACTTATACCAAAGTGTAGACTTAGACGTTCCCATAGTACTGATTGTGAAGATTTCTATCTACTGGGATAAAATGTAGTATAGTCGGCTGAAAGTCATCCAATATTTCGGAGGAACATGTCACCTCCATCTTCAGGGTCGAAGAATAAGCCAAGCAAGTAGCAAGCTCTGCTTCCTCCGAAAATTCCGTTGACCTTCAACGGACTACATGTCGTTGTGTCCTAGAAGATTTAACTCATCATGTACTAGAGTGTCGGCGGAAGGGATACCTTCTCTGCTCTGAAGGTGGGGGCAGACATTTCGTCTTAAATCTTTTTACTTATGTACCAAATTACACGGAGACCATGCCGCAAGACCGTAATATGGGTCTTCTTGGCTGTGAACTCAATACGAATGGAATGCGAGTAGGCTTTGCAAAGAGGCCACGAAGTGCAGTCAGGGGTGTAGAAGGAGCGATTCGGTATAATTTCTAATTATCCTAAGTCGTGACTTAATAACCGTCCCATTTTATTCTGTTTCGATCTCTCGAAACAAAAGCAGAAACAGATACTCGCTGTATTACTTGTCGGGAGTCTGCTGACGTGCGTCAGGGCATCTTGGTAAGGCAAGACAGATTATTTTCAATTCAAATCATAGCCTGATAGGATACATATGAACCAACTACTTATGTTAATTCTAAAGGATTCTGGAGATGGTATTTCGCATTTATTAATAATGAGTTTAGAAAGAACACAACGTTTCGGAAGCTGGATCTCCTTTCCTCAGGTGAAAGCGCGTAGAGTGACCCAGTTTGGTCTGTTTGAAAGTGGCAGAATAGCTCTTTCTAATGAAAGTGAGTGTGTACCTCTCCACATATCCACCTGAGGGGCGGGAAGAGAACCAGTCTCCTAAGGGACGTGTTCTTTACGAATACAAGATAAAGGAAAATGTCCAGGAGATCAGCAATCCAAAATGAACCAATCGCTGCCCTCTGTTGCCGTTCAGATTCACTTTTCATGGGCCTATTAAATGTCAGAGCTTTAACAGTTTAAAGACTGAAATTGCTGTAAATAATATACGAGTATACTCGTACGAATTCATTGGTGGGAAAGCCAAATGCGAAGAGATCACTGGGAAGACCAAAGCGTATGGGGGTGATCAATATTAAAACGGATCTTAGAGAGATAGGATGGGATGGGATGGGATGGGATGGATTGGATTGATCTGGCTCAGGATAGGGACCTGTGGAAGGCTCTTGTGAACACGGCACTAAACCTTCGGGTTACATAAAATGCTGGGAAGTTCTTGAGTAGCTGCACAATTGGCGGCTTCTCAAAAAGGGGTCAGCTCAATGAGTGGGTGATATATACAAATCTAGTTCGTCCCTCACAGTAAATACATCTCCGCCACAAAAATCATCCGGTTAATGCTATTATGAGAACCAATCGCAGTTTCTTGTAAGAATCATATGAAACAGAAAAATACAGTCTATGGGCAGAATGCAAAGGTTCAGTATTTGAAGCAGGTGGTACGTATAGCGACCACCGGGGTTTAAAGTGTTAATTTAATATGATCTTTTTCACGGCAAATTTCTCTCATGAGGTTGAGATATAGCTTTTCATGTGTTTCTTCATAACGAATCATAATATTGCTCTACATTCATCTCTTCCCCACACCCTTCGAAAACTACGCAACCCAGTCAGTGTAACAACTAGGCCATGCACTGGGCGACCGGTGAGAAGGCGTGGACAGGAGGTTCTCTTTTCATCGCTGGCTCTAGGGTCCCACATAATTTCCTAACCGCTGAAACCTGGGAGTTCTTTCTGTGGGGTTAGCCGGCCTCTTAAATCCATCTAGTTCTACGTGTATGCAGCTATATTTCCACTTTCCCATTCGTCTTCATGTCTTGGCGCTTAATTAATTAAACTCAGAGACAACTTTCCTTTTGCTCCTATTTGGGTCTTTCCCGCCTCTTACTGCAAACCGGGAACTCGAGAAGCCAAAACAACTCTTAGAAAGAAAAAAAAGTCAGAAGGAAAGGTCGTGGACTGCAACCTCCACCAATAAATCAATACACATGACGCCGTGTCAGTTGTAATGCTGCCGCAGCAGCCGCCGATATCCGATAAGATGTCAGCCAGATCTCTGGGGATTATTACATTAGGTTTCCCTGAACCTCCACTCATCATTGTAGCTGTCCCAACAGGTTTCACGAGAGAAAACGTGATAGACGAGAAAGTTGGCAGAGAATAGTGATGTAACATGCTGCAGCATTTTTCTTCTTTATCGTTTAAGTTCACTTTATTAACGTCATGTGGAAATAAAAAAGAAGTTTGTTGGAGCGAACGACAGCGTAATTTTTTGTGTTATATGGAGTCTTCGTTGTGTTATAATTTAATTAGAATGCATTGATATTTTACAGTGACCAGAACATGACATGATTACTAACAGCTCTTCCACCTTCTGTTTCAAACTACTCATATTCATTCTTCAGATGAGAAGATTCGTAGTAAACAAAGTGGCATTGGAGCACGTTTTTCTTCTAGATTGTGTGGTTTGCCATGTTAACCAGCATCCCATTGCTCCATGCTTACGTATCACGGCCCTCATACTACCTATGATTAGGCTGGACATTGTTGTGTCACAGGCCTTCATTCACAAATTGGCGTAACACTTGCTACCATTCAGTTCAGAACATTTTGGTTTTTCATCTGCTCTTGATTATTAACATATAGGGAATGTTTTTTGGTAACTTGACGGGATCACGGCTGTGCGCTTCACGGCGGCCCGTGCGCCTCCTGCTGCGAGCAGAATACGAATTTCGCCGATGAATCAGGTGATTACATTTGGAATGAGGGAAATAATTAACTTGTAGACCACTTGATATTATGTTTCACGGCAACAGTGCTGTTCATGTGTGAGAGTTTATGATTTGTCAGCAGTATGCAGCAATTATCAGCCGATCACAGTAGCCGCGGGGTTTAAGGTATGAACTGTCTTCACTCTCTCGGACGCTAGGATCATGGGTTCTAATCTCACTTAAGGCATGGATGTTTCGTGTGTGTATACGTTTATTCTCTGTCTGTGTTGTCCGATGGTTAGGTAGAGGCCTTGCGACAGCCTGATCACTCGTCCAAGGAAGCCTACTGTCTATGAAAAATGATTACGCTATTAAATAAGAGGCCATGGCCCTGAATGGTCTGGAAGAGCCATTGAAAAAAGGCAGAAGTTATCAGCTCCATTAGCCATCTGTTCTCAGTTACAAGTGAGCGTCATGGTGCGGTATGCTTTTATAGCAACGCGTACCTCTGTACGAGAGCTACGTGAAATGCGGGTCTGCTCGAAATCGTCGGCGAAAGTTTCGACAAAAATTTCATGATGAAAGAGTTCCCAGCAGACAGACAATTCATAGTTTGGTGACAAAATTAGAACAACGGGACACTAAGACAAGAAACAACATAAGCACTGAGTGATTACTGAGGAGGAGTTGGATGCCATAGGGGCCAGACTTGAACATACACCTAGAAAATCACTGAAACGTCTAGATCAAGAGACTGGAGCGTGAAAGTCTAGTGCAAGAACGGCAACAGAGTTGCTGATGCCATCCAGTGAAAGTTGGTGTCTGGTGTGCTGTCAGTGCAAAAAGGATTTTTGTACTTGTTTTTGAATGAAACTATTAATAGTGAACGATATCTACGTGTAGGAAAGACAGCATTCTGAACACCCCCTGTGATCTGTGAATTGTATCTACTTCATTCCAAATGTTATCGCCCGTCAGGTATTCTGGTTCATCGGCAAAATTCGTATGCGCCTCACAGCAGGCAGCGCACCGGTCGCCGAGAAGCGCAGAGTCGTGGACTCCTCAAGTTACTAAAAAACCGTCCCTGTATTACAAAACTGCAGTTCGTCCTATAGTTGTGTATGGGTACGAAACTTAATTTCGGCGTTAGGGGAAGTACACAGGCTGAGGGGGTTTTGGAGCAAGGTGGTGAGGAGAATATTTTGACCCAAGAGGGATGAAATAATTGAAAGCTGGAGAACATTGCATAATGAGGAGCTTCATAATCTGAACTCGTGGCCAGATATAACCAGAAGCTGAAGTCAGTAGCATGAGATAGGTAGGACACATAGCACGAATGGGAGAGAAGAGGATTGCATAAAGGATTTTGGTGGGAAAACCAGAAGGAAAGAGACGACTAGAAGACTTAGACGTATGTAGCTGGATAATATTAAATTGGATCGTAGAGAAGTAATATGGGATGGTATGGACTGGATTGACCTGGCTTAGGATAGGTAAAAACAGCAGGCTCTTGTGAACACGGGAATAACCGTTGGGAATCCATAAAATTTTGGGAAATTCTTGAGTTGCTCAGCGATTGATAGCTTCTCATGAAGGACTAGACCGAACTGAATTGGTTGGTTCGTTAGTTAGGTCCTGATGTAGCGGTATTCAACGCTTATTCTTCAATTAGCCAGTTACAAACTAAGGAAGTTCTTGTTTTATTCTCCAAAGGTCACGTCTGGTTCACCAATATCATCCCGCAATATTAATTAAGCATATACAATAAAAAATCCGTGGTTTTAGTCCGCAAACAAACTATACCGAGCGAGCAACCAACCGCCGCTTGTCGGCGAAGTTAGTGCCAACTTTAGCGGATAGAGGGTGTCGCGTGGTCAGCGCAAAGAATCCCCACGGCCGTTAATTTCGATTTTATAGAGCGGGGCCTCTACTTTTCCATTCAAGTAGCTCCTCAGTTATCCTCACGAGGCTGAGTGGACCCCGCTCCAGACCCACCGCTTCTCAGAAAATTTGGCAGCGCCAGGAACCGAACTCGGGACCTCTAGATCTGTAGAAAGGAACCCTGACCACTAGATCACAGAGGCGGTCAATTAAACATATGTAGATGTACTATTTAGGAACTGAGTTCCTCACAGCAGTGGTTTTGAAGAATTCTCTTTTCTAGGATATAAAGTCGTGTAATCCGGTGAAAAGTTAACAGATGAACAAGTCTCCTCCATCTTCAGGGTTGAAGAATAAGCCAAGCAAGAAACCAACAGAGCCTGCTCTGCTTGTTATCTGCTTCACGACAGTTTCTTGTTTGTATTATTCCTGAACCCTGAAGATCGAGCTAAATATTCCTCCGAAACTTCAGCTGACTTTCAACGGACTACACTGCGTTATATCCCAGAAGAAAGAGCTCTTCATATTAACCACTGTGAGGACCTCATATCCCAATTATTTATAGTAGCTGATGGTGACCGGCCTGCCTATATGCACAGTGCTTGCATTCATTTGCATGATAAAATCGTTTTCTGCCCACTCTGGTGTTCATTTACGGCAATTTTTCCTTATTTTGTCTTCACAGCGAAGACGTATTCATTCGCATACCCCATTTACTTTAAAATTGCTCACGAGCATAAGAATATTGAAGAAACAAAGCTAGAAGGCGGAGTATTGCACATTACTAAGAAAATATGAGTGTACACACACAGAATTCTTTCGAGAAAGATGTGCAATAAAGTAAATAAAAAGTTTCCTCTCATATCCTTGGCTTTTCCTCACACTTGTGTGAAATTCTGAGGTTGAAATACCGTTGCAGCCAGAACCCGCTGAAACAGTGTTAGCTGGGGTTGTCTCTCACTTCGCTGACTGCAGCAGCTGATCGACGTGCCAGAAGCTTCTCATGAGATACTGGCTCCGGTAGGCAACCCTGTCAGATTTCTGTACCGACTGTCATGGTCACGTGGTCAATGTGTCTGCTTCGTATTCAAGACGCTCCCAGTTAAAATCTTGGATACATATATAAATTTCCTCAATTAATCCCTATATATATGGAGATAGAACCTTAAATTCAGCCACCACCACTTCCTTCCGCGTTCTTTATAATCCATTAATCATTATACCGTTCAAAACTGTATAATCATGAATACTGAAAGAAGTATGAGTTGGTAGTAAGCATAGTGTCCATGCTACCTGCATCTTGATTGGCTTATTGTCTGACGCTGAAGATGGAGGCGACATGTTCCTCTGAAATGTCCGTTGAATTTCAGCGGAATCCCACAAGAGACAACTTTTGATAGCTCTGTACAAGAGAAGTGCAACAGATTGTCTTCAAGCCTGATAATGCATGCTTTACTCTTTAATTCAGTTATACCATAATTTCGTGTTTCGATCTGCGGCAGCTCTTAGCATAACTGCTGGCCTAAACGAATTGTGTTATAAGCACAACGTATCTGATGGGTAGGAAATCTCGTATTCATAGACGATGTTGCTGTTTCTCTGTTTTGACGAATATTAATGACTTCATGTTTTTGCTTAAATACTTTTTATTTTACTGTTGAACTTGCAATAATGAGAATCTTCATGTTTGGACACATTTTGTTAAACTTTAATTTTAATTTTAGGAATTATAATATCCTGCTCGGCCGGTCACGGTAGCATAGCGGTCTAAGGCTTGTACTTTCTTCGGTCTTTCGGTAGCCATGATCGTGGGTTCGAATCCCACTCAGGGCATGGATATTTGGTATGTGTATGCCTTTATTCTGATTGAGTTATCCTGTGTTTAGGTAGAGACATTGAGACGAGCTGATTACCCGTCCAAGGAGTCATACCGCCTGTAAAAATGATCAAAGAAAATGAGAAATCAGTCTATGCTCCAAAGTGAGAGCGAAGAGGAAGAAAGAAAACAGCCTGCTAAAGACAGAATTAAAAGTAGCATTGTATATTGAGCAGTGTTAACGACGTTTTATCTAAAGCTGACACAATAAAACCGTGTAAAGTCGTTATTTTTTATTATTTCTATAACGAATCATAGCTATATAGGAATTTAACACGTGATGTAAATATAACTAGGACATTCAAACAGTTAATACCTGTGCGAGTTTAACAACATAACCTCACCGCCATCTCTGGAGTTGATTATCTAGAAAATGTGGGAGCCTCGACGTCTCACAACCATATGAGCCTCCATGGCTTGTTACAGTGACAGCGAGCTCAGTCATATAAAGTTAACCCGAAGGCCCCCGAATCATGACAACTGCGTCCATGCTAGATAATTAGGGTTACTCCTATCCTCATTCACAAGCCACTTTCCTCTGCATTATTTGGGCCAGCAACTGAAGACTGAGACTTGTAGGCCTATTGCATTCTCTTTACGTCTCTTTTCGGGATTGATTTTAGTCGCCAAATGTTATAATTTCTAAGTTCTAAGGAAACAATTCAATTAGACGATTTATACATAAAGAATGTGTTGTTCGGGTCAATTAGGAGCCCGACGAAGTCGTACATTCATTCTATGCACATTTATCTCGTTATGAAGTTCCCATCCGTGACGGAGATAGTTAACAGGCAGTTCAGTACTTGGATCATGTTAGGAAGTGGAATAGTGTGGCTTGTCATCAAATAACATAACATTTGAAGGACTTCTTAAAGGAAACAATTAGATACTTTCACTAGGTATGCACAGTTAACTGCCCCCTCTGAATGCAGCACTCCTAAACGTTCGTGGCTATGAAAGCGTGGGGTTGCTACAGCCCTGATAAAATCAACAGGGTGCCATTAACCCTGCCACAAATTCGGATATACGTCAATGTATGTAGTGGAGTATCAGGCACAACTGAAACTTGTATGGACTGCCATCTGGTTGGAGGTTGTAGAGAGGAACTTGGTCTACAGCAAATTACTGGGACTAGCCATTATCTTCTATAGTAGGACTGAACCAATCAAGTTCTCGAACAGGCGGGTGAAGACACAAAGTAAATGCTTTGCTTGTTACTGAGGATCCACCCACTGCTCTGCCCTGCTTGGTATTAGCTGCAGGGGACACCGTCTCCCGCCTTGGCTTTACAGTGCTAAGGGAAGGGAAAGGAGTACGGTACACATGAAACAAGGAAGGACTGTTCTTCCCAAATGTAATTACAAACTTGCTTTACTGTCACTAAATTAGACTAGAGGACTTTAAGACTTGTAACAGGGAAATGAGCAATAAATCCATGTAAACACGCATATGTGTAATCTTATATGAGTGCACGAAACCATCATAAATTTAATTTTGAATGTTCATTACTGTTTATTAAAGCCTTGAAATGAAACAGTAAGCTAGTCACAGTATACAGCACACACAGGTTACAGCGCTTTCGTTTATGGTCGGTTTGTTGGTAATTTGACGCAAATTAATTTGCTTCTAATCTGGAAACGAAAATTGCAGTTAAATTATTCCCCACAATTTATTAATTATAACTCATAAATTATATGGGATCCGGGGTAACGTAGTCGGTATAGCGATTGGCTACGGGCTGGGCGACTGAGGGTTCGGAGTTCGAGTTCTGGTAGGGTCAAGAATTTTCTCTTCTCCAAATTGTCCATACCGGCTCTGGGGTCCACCCAACCTCCTATCCAATGGGTATCGGATTTTTTTTTTCTCCGAGGGTAAAGCGGCAGGGGCGTGAGGCTGACCACTCACCTGCAGCTAGTGCCGAAGTCAAGAAAAGATGGATCTATACTTCCACTCCCCATACGCCTACATGGCGTAGTGCTTAATTCCCTGAGCACAGAAACAACTTTACCCTTAAATCATACGCTGTAATAGCAGTATCTTCTATGACTACGTTAGTGTGGTAGAAGTTCTTCCATGTTACGGCACAATGTACTGTTTTCTTCTTCAGGGTCGACGAATAAGTCAAACAGGCATACAGAGTGCTCTGTTTGGTTTTCCTTGGTTCCCTTTTCGATCCTGAAATGAAGGCACCACGTCCTCCGAAATGTTGGTAAACTAGTACTAGACTACACGGCGTCATATCATAAAAGATAGTATTTCTCATAGCTAACACCGTCATTGCATCACAACTTTTGTATCAAAGATTGTATCAGGTATGGATAAATATCTTTTAGATTTTAAAAGACCAACAGTTTTCTCATCAGCTCTTAGCTTTGTTTCAGAAGCATATGATGATGGGGATGATGATTATGATGATAATAATAATAATAATAACAGTTAAATAATTTAATTTACATTTGTATTATTTACGTGCTTACTCAACAACTCAAAGACCAATTACGAAGTACACACGAGCTAAAGAAGGAAACCAAACATGAACTCTAGACAAAACAAGGTAACTTCTATAATTATAAATTAACAAATTATACAATTGTAAGGTGATGATAATAATAATAATCCCGGCAAGGGTAACTTTTTTCTCTTCTTCACCCCTTCCAGATCGGCTCGGGAGTCCACCCAGCTTCCTATCCAATGGATACCGGGGGCACTTTCCACGGGGGTAAAACGGTCGGGCCGTAAAGCTGACCACTCACCTCCAATTAGTGCCGAGCACTTGGGTCTATACATCCACTCCTCCATATGCCTTCATGGCGTAGTGCTTAATTAGTTAAGCATAGGGAAAACGTTTTGTAGTCGTGGTGGTGGTGGTGGTGGTGGCGGCGGCGGCGGCAGCAGCAGCAGGAATGGTAATAATTAAAACCACCAATTAACAGTAATACCTTGAGGAAAGAGGCCTATTGCGAGACCTAGACATAAATGGAAAACTTTAAAGGATTTTCCTTTTACTCCTTGGAAGGCAATAATTATTCTTATATGCATTCCAAAGATTCGTTATTGGGAAGTGTGCTCGTGATAGTTAGAAAATTAAAAGCAAACATTTTTAATTCTCAGAAAATGCGCTCAAGAACTTCATTCTTCAGTTTGAAGTCGGCAGAACACAGGCGTATGTAAGTGATGTAGAAAAAAAGAAATTGGATTTGCACCATCGGGAGCAGAAAAGATGGTGTCTTTACTGTATGCTGCATTGTACAGAAGAGTGGGGGTGTTACATGTTCTGTACAGTCGGTTCATTAAGAAAGAAATAAAATCGTGTATTAATGGGTAATCAGAAATCACCAACAAAACAAAGAAAACATCGCAAAGCAATTGCACCATATCGCGCGCAATAAATGTGTGTCTAAGGAAACGAGCAGTCAGTAGACTGTGTCGCCGTTGACTGCTGACTTCCCAGAGACTCAGGTTCCATGATCTGTTTCGTTACAACGACTTATACATATCATAGGTTTTGTTAAACATGGACGAACATTTACGGCGGTCCAAAATTCAAAGTGTAACCCAAAGTAAATTAAATAAGATATAAATCCATTCTTATACATACGATTCTATGGGTCTCTTTGTCATTGAGCAGTAGCCCTAGTGTCGAAATTCTGTTGGGGAAATTGCGTCTAGTGGGCTCAGATATTAATTTGTAATGACCCCCTCCTTCATTGTTATCCAGCGAAGGTCCATGGTCTGTAAGTAATTCAAAAACTGCCATGCATGTAGAGTTTATAAATCTTATCCAAGTCGCGACATGGTGTACAGTTGAGCATGTCACAGCACAACAAATCTTTCTATTGTATTGCTGTTGGGTGAGGTACGTGTGCGCATGCGCTGGTTGCAGATAGCACTAATTCTGTTAGTAGGTGGATCTGCCAAAAATAGTCTGTCTTCTGCTGTTGCCATTTTATGAAAATATTTATTTAGAAAACCTGCTTGAAATACGTGTTTTGTGTTAATTTTTTTTTTTTTTGATATTGGATATTTATGTGAATGACATTTCCGCACTTAAAATTGTTTTATGTGGCTTTCAGTATAATATGCTTCAAAACATTTCTTTTACGTGTAGTTTGAGTCAGGAACAGAATATATTTAATTTTTTTGCAAATTTTGTATTTTTTAAATACAACATATGTGAAAATGTACATAATTAATATATCATTTTTGTTCTTACACCACAGTTTTTTGAGCCTTTGCTTGTTGATGAGAGGATATTGAGTACGCGAAGCGTATCACAATTTTGCTGAGTCTGTTCACAGGCGTTTGCCTATGTATTACTGAATTTATGGGAATCCATAGATCCTTTTCACAATATTCTTCATATTTTTCATATTGTCATTTATAATATTGCATTTGTTACGCTTTCCTGTTAATAGAAAATTAATCAGAGTAGCATCATTTTAGGAATGAGTGATAATTGATAAAATTGAAGAACNACTGCTTTCTTCATAGTCACCGCCGTGAAAGCCTCAAAACTTACAACTGATACATTATTAAAATTAAAATGGTTATTCTTGAAACCAAAATGTGTAAAACATGTAAAGGAATATCAATATATTACAGGCAGTAAATATTTAACAAAGACAGTAGCACAAACCGATGGCTTCACAGAGCGGGGCTGAAGGTAATATCTCTGCTGTTACCGCACTTTGTGGAACATCATTAATTATGAAATTAAAATGTTACTGTACACGTGTTGGTAAACACACGAATGTATTAGAGTAAACACGCGCATACACATACAAATCTGAAACGCAGAGTTTCCTAGACACAGCTACATTTCCAACACACACTTTTACGAAGACTGTGTAAGAAAGGATTTCGAAGGAGACGTTAACGGTTATTTTTTTGGGCGGTGAGACTGAAAATAAACCAAAAAGATTACTCATTCAGGATAGGTAGCAATCCAAGAGAGATTCGAAATGTTTAAATTTTGAACATATATTTTGGGAGTTACTGCTACCAAAATTCGCTCTGTACAGTATATTATATTTTATTCTATTCGAGTTTAATTTCTTGTTGATCGTCCGTCCATAGATAGGCCTACAGACCAATTTTCATGAAAATATCATTGAGGTAGGGCAGTTGAACTCGTCCAACATAACTGCAAATATTTTCAAAACCACGAAATGAGCAGCAGAATCCTGGGCACTGTATGCGGAATTAACGCAAGTTTGGATAAAGTTATTTGCTTATAGAACGTAAAATGTTCTCGCAACAGAACGAAATACCTGTACATACGCATTTTAGTGCGATAATTAATGAACGAGTGCGGATAGAAATTTAATATTTGTTGCCTCATTACATAACTCTCCCGTACGTCTTCATGGCGTAGTGTTTAATTAGTTAAGCATAGGGACAACTTTATCTTTTACTGACTCACTCACTCATGGAGCTGAGCCCTTCTCAAGAAGCCGCCAATTCTGCAGCTACACAAGAATTTCGGGCATTTTACGGAACCCGAAGGCTCATTACCGTGTTCACAAGAGCTCTCTACTTGTCCCTCTCCTGAGTCAGATCAATCTAATCCATACCAATCCATCCTATCTCTCTAAGATCCTTTTTAATACCGTTCACCCACCTACATCTTGGTCTTCCTAGTTGTTCTTTCCTTCTGGCTTTCCCACAAATAACCTATATACATTTCTCTTCTCCCCCATTTTTACTATATGAGCTGCCCATCTCATCCTTTTAATACATTGTAAAAATAGTACAATTCTTGAATGAAGAGTTTTCTCTTGTTGAGAAGACGACTGCGGAAGCACTGATATTCTTTTAGCTTTATTTAAATTATTCAGGTTCTGAATATAAATACACGTATTTGGGGAATTTTTCACTTATATCTTTTCCTTTCAAAATATTCTTCCGACATTGAAACAAAAGAACCCATAATCTGGAAAGCAACCCGGTCTTAGTGGAATCCTTTCCTTGAAAAGAAAATGTCGATAGTTGCTCTCTGTTACTTTGAACTGTTGAAGTTTTGGGGGAAACAGACTGTTGAGAATATTTTGACATAAGATAGAGGAAGCGGGCTCAAGATGGAGAAGAATTTCATAATGACAATATTCATAATTTATATTTTTCGCCAATTATTATCAGGTCCTTTGATCAAGGAGGTGAGAGCTGTACCAGACATATGTCATGTACAAGGAAAGTAAAATTGCGCATAAACAGTAGAGAAGCCTGAATTAATAAAATAATTTCTGGAATTTCGCGTATATGAGAGGACAACATTAAACTGGAATTTTAATGAAACGAGAATATATATAAACGAAGTGAATACAACTACCTGAGAATTGGGTTAAACTGCGGACTTTTAAGAACATCATAATTAACCTTTTAGGTAAAGTTGTCAGTGGTTTTAACTATTTAAACAGTACGCCATGAAGGCATATGGAGGAGTAGATGTATAGAACCAAATTTCCTTGGCCTCGGCATTAGTTTGAGGTGAGTGGTCAGCTTCACGCCACAGCCGCTTTACCCCCAGGGAAAAAGCCTCCGTTACCCATCGGATAGGATGCCGGGTGGGCCCCAGAGCAGGTCTGGACGACGTGGAGAAGAGAAAATTCTTGACTCTACCGAGACTCGAACTCCGACCCAATCAGTCGTCCAGGCCGTAGCCAGTCTCTATACCCACAGCGCTAACTCGCTCCCATGGTTAACCTTAAGGTTCTACAAAAATATGAAAATTCTGGACTCTATGAGTAAGCCAGGACTGTTAAGAAACGGCGTTTACAGCAGACTTATACTACTACATAAACACGTGAAAACGGTAACGAAATATATTGTGTTTATGTGCAGTAACAACATGCTGTGTTAATAGACTGGGTCAAAGTCAAAGTTACTTTACGACTGGCGGTTAACCACCAATCAGTTCGTCTTGGCATCAGACCCCATGAGGTTCACGACCAGAGATTTTTTCCAACTGAACTCTTGCCGTAATAGTCCTTATGTAACACCCTCTCTGACGAGAAGATGGTTTTATCTCTTATGAATACGCTTGGCCTTTCGTCAAGCAGACTGGATAGCCCTAGTTGTCTTCCTTATAGCCTCTTTGCAAGGAACAAGTAGAAAACTGTTTCCAAAAAATAACTCTATTGTTGCGTGCGAATTCGTTGCCGCGGTAACATGTTTAACGATCCATTGCCTAGAAACGACCGTGGTTTATTCGCATATCTCGTAGTCAGTACATAGCAACAGCTGTACACGCTACATTATTAAAGTCTTAAAACTTTGTGGAAATCATATTTTGAATAACATTGTAATTACTGTCAAATAATAAAGTTTGTGAACTCATCACGGTAAGAGTTCTACATACCTCATTACTGAATATCACTGTGATCGCCTTTAAAGCACTCCCCTTGGGAAGCTATGCAACGGTGCTAGCTCCTAGTCCACCATTCAGAAAATGTTTCAACTGGTTTTATGGAATGGCCTTCAGAGCTGCCGTCTTATTAATCCTGATGTCATCAGTGTCATCAAAATTCCTTTCCTTCAATATTTCCTTTATCTTCGGGAATAGAAATAAGTCAGGTGAATAGGGAGGATGTTCCAGCACAGTTCTTCTTTAGTAACTAAGAACTCCCTCACAGACAGTGTTCTTTCGTGTGCTCCTTTCGGACCATTTTTGCACACACAGTCCTCTTTTCAAGATCTTCAGTTAAGATTTTCCTGTTTCTCTGTCGATGTTCGCCTGCTCTGCTATGCTCCTGACAGACAGCCGAAGATTTTCACACAGGATTTGACGAACTTTTGTAATGTTTTCTTCAGTTCTTCTCGTTGCTGTCCGTTCTGAACTCTCTTCGTCTGTTACACTTTCTCTTCCCTGAGAAAAACGTGTCACATAATTGTAAGCTGCTGTCTCCTTCATAGCATTATCCCCGTAAACTTGCATTAACCTCTCTGTGATTTCGCTTCCACTCTTGCCAAGTTTAAGAAGCTCCGACATTCCCGCGACGACACATCAAAACACACACAGACATTAATAGACGCCACTCAGAAAGAGACTGCCGTATATCAACAACAATATAGCTGTGAAATGCTGATATGCTAAGGTCATCAAACCATACTGAGCTTTCTGTACATTGCTTCCACAGCAAGCACACGGTGGCGGGTTCGCGAACTTTATTGTCAGACCACGTATGTTTTCAGTCATGCATGTATCCATGCATTTATGCATTTGGGCTCACTTATTCATACGTGTGATCACGTGTGTATGTGTGTGAGAGTGTGTTTATGCACGAATATGTGTATATATGAGGGAATGGACAAGAAGGTCGCTAGACACGACGAAATGGGAAAATAGCTTGTAAGCATCCTGGACTCAAATTTGGCTCTACAACCATCAGTAGTAGAAGTAGTACTTTTGTATCCATATATATATTGACACGTAAGTGCATACTGTATAAATTTATTTAACGCATGTGTATACGTGTATGTAAGACCAGCGAGAATCAACTTCGCGACGAATATTTTAGAATCTAAGGCAAAAATGGTTGAAGTTCTCTCCTGGAAAACACATTTTGGTGACCCTGGATTAGGTGTATTGAACGGAACTGTTCGAATTAAATAATTTTCAGAGTCATTTTCAAATAAATAGGAAGTGCTGTGGAATGAAAATTTTTAGTAAGCTCTGCCGTACGGGAGTATTTCGAAGGTACGTGCATGTCATATGTAATGGGGTTGAATGCATTATCGATCAAGTTTTAGAGAGAGACTACTAACATGTAACAATTATTTCTGTTGTAGACATAACTAACCCCCCGATGGTGATTTTCACGCA
Source organism: Cryptotermes secundus (assembly GCF_002891405.2). NCBI lineage: Eukaryota > Metazoa > Arthropoda > Insecta > Blattodea > Kalotermitidae > Cryptotermes > Cryptotermes secundus. Next base: position 3,957 of record NW_019724587.1, on the reverse strand, counting down.
TCATTACACAGATTAATGGAGGAACTGATTCACATAACAGAACTTTGACGTTTTTTTTTCTACAAAAAAAAAATTAAAACCTAAAATGTCAGAGATAAATGAGCAACCCTTTAGCCTTCTTTTGGTATCATATTTTATCAATTAAATAGGGCTTCTTAAGTATATAGTATTTAGATTTTACCTCCCGTTAATTACGCTATTTGATAGAGCTGAAGGACGTTTCATATCTTCATTTCAACAATGTACCAGAACTAACCTGAAATATTTCGTATATTAATTGATATGATTTCTTTGCAAAACAGGCAAGTGAAGGCATACTGGGGAGTTCTGTCTGTCCTCCCGCATGTTTTATATGTACATATTTCGGTACAATTTGTGCTATGATGGTCCACACTGCAAGCTTACTGCGGTAATAAAATTTTGGTTTCTTTAATTTTAGTGTAATCCCTGTACTGCACAGAACTCAAATGAAATATTTACACCCCCAAAAGTTGTCCATCACCCCAAAAAAATCGCATGGCATAAAATGTGGACATCACTAAGGCTAACAGCTGTATTACATAAAATATTTTCAATGTAGGGAATATTTAATGAAATAGAAAGTATATATGTATAAAATGACGAATGACCATTGCTAGGCAACGGATCGGTAAGCACCGCCTGAGAGCTCGAATAACGGGGCCAGTGCGGAAATTCCATTGTTAGCCAACGGCTTATTAAAACGCGTTCTTATGTCAACGAAAATTCACAGAGTTTTTTCTGTGGATACAAGTAATCAACAAATTTGTTTTCCGAGGGAATAGATCCTTGGGGTCACCATGCGTTTCTCTGAATACGGATAGGCTATGTGAGAGGCCGTTCAAACCAGAATGAGATGATTCGTAGACCAGAAGGACATTCGTCAGACAGTCGCAGTAGAAAGGAGATCGAAGAACTAATTCCGAAGTAATTCTTCATTCGTCGCAGGGGAAGACACTTATGATCCAGCAAGGAATGGATCCAGTCTTGGTCACAGATTTAAGCTGTTATAATGTTATAATTGGTTTAAATCGTAAAGAAGTGCCAATGAATCTAATCATCTAATCCAGAACATATTATTATTCGTCACGGAAACCCCTAATACGGTACATTATTCTGACTGTGCATTGGGAAGTCCGTAGTTCTCTCAGTTTTTAACGATGGGTTTAAATTCGATATATCGATTTGTATGTACAACAAGTAAACAGTAAGGACAGTTACATAAGATTAGTAAGGAGGCAGGCCAAGTCCGTAATGTAGTACACAAAATTATCGGTGGCGATATTTGAATTTAATTAAGATTGCCTGAATGGGAATTATGAAACGAAAATTAGTGAAACTATTTCCGATCTGCGAAACTTCTAACGCGATACATAGAAATATAGATTTACTGCATTGTGTAAAGCAGACGTTATTATCGTTAGGCATGGCTGAAAATCGGAATTTTCTAGCAATTATTAAGTATTTTTTCCCATATCGAATTTTAAGAAATTAGATCCAGTGGTTTAAACCCCAATATTTGGTCAAAGACAGGCAGACATAACCCCCACACAAGGTGTTGTTTTATTTAGTAATTAACACTTAGTTGGCCTCATTAAAATTCGCAATGTAGACCTAAATATTTATATTTTTTCTTATTTTGTATAT
>NW_019724587.1:0-1553 GCF_002891405.2 Cryptotermes secundus | reverse complement strand
TGATAAATATATATTTTAGTTATTTTAGTATGCAAAGACAAGGCATGCAATGAATTAGTTTGTCGTGGATTGGATCAGCACCTGAAGATGGCACATTGATGCCGAAACATGTAGTGAGAGTGAAAAGAGGGGATAAATAAACGTATGCACTAGAAGACGGATAAAATAAATCATGGACTTAAATCAGTGCAACAGGACGCTAAAATATAACAGAATATTTTTTAATCAACTGAGAAAATATGATCCATGGGGTTGTTATAATAAACTACTTCTAAACATACCAGTTTTATCTTTTGGGGTGCCTGTTGGTATTTTTACGTTCCGCGATAGATACAGATATTGTTTTTAATGCCATGGAGGTTTGGTTTTCTTCTCTGGTAGTTTAAGTTATATCAGGTAGGGCGATTTGGAGCTCATAAATCTTAAATAAACTGGTCCCATGGGTGTTCAGTAGCCCACAAACTCTGTTCATATGAGTACACTTGTGACGTAAATCATTTAGTTTTTTAAAAAATATATTACGTCACAATTTAAACTCTCCTATGAAAAATAAATCTTCTGAATTATGGCCTATACTGAATATGGTAGAAGAGTTTTATTGTAAGGTTAAAAGCAGTGGAATTTGCAAATATTAAATTACTGGACTAAGATACGTAACGAACACATCAGATCTGTTTAAAATATTCAATATTTTTATGACTAGAATGAAGGAGAATTATATTTTCATCATGAAAACTTCAATATAAAGACATTCTTTATACGGATACCACGCACAATTGAATGGTTTCAGACATTCTTGCAACCAAAGCGTTAGACGTCATATTTATGAATAGCGTAACTTCCATTCTGAGGATAGTGTTATCACATGAGGTAAAAGTTCATTATTGCACTGGTTTTGCAGTTGCTGTTGAATGATGAAGAAAATTTTCACTTCACTCCAAGTAAACTTGGAATGAATTCAGAAGTTATTTAAGAGGTTACTTCGCCCTTTAAAGTTGAAATAAAATAACTTACAAAATGCCAGCCAAGAAAGATAAATGATTAATGAGGTTATGCTGATATAATTTACTCCTTTCCTTTAAAAGATACATTAATTTATGTTAAATAACACTTTGCCACACCCTTCAGAAACTGCTGGTGACAGATCAAATAAATCTTGTGGAAAAATAAATAGTTCCATAATGAAAACACGGAGACAAAAGGGAATTAATTAAATAATTCATTCTGAACAAGTAAGATAACAATCCTCTTTATTCAATTTCAGACTCAACGAGGTATATCTTCATAATTAACTCATTGTATTTGTTAATGAGGGTCGTAGAAATCTTTCATTATATGGCCAGAATCCGTAATAGTGTTAAGCAGTAATCACGTATTGCATTCTTAATTTGATTCCCCGAAGGTAAGTGTTACTTCTATATCCATTATATCAACATTATGCTGGCACTATCAGTTGCCTGAAGTAGACTAGTATTCAATATGCACGATGCTTTCATATTGGCTGTATCCCAGCCTTCAAGTTATGAACAAAGTTCGTCATATTTCATGGTTCA
>NW_019724586.1:1493314-1523903 GCF_002891405.2 Cryptotermes secundus | reverse complement strand
CTGTTAGGATCTTAAAGTAAGCTATTCAACCCAATTTTCCTCTTTTTCAGTACAATGAAATATTAAATTTCATAAACAAATAACTATGGAGAGTATATCAACATTTTCTGATGACCAATATCTATCAGCATTCCGAGTGCACATAACCATATATGCTGATCCATCTTTAAACCCACTCTATAAGCATTAAAGATAATGCATATAGCTATAGAATCTGATAACTTGCAATGTCAGAACACTGCAATTATACTGAGACCATGAACAACCCCATGGATCAACCCCATTGAGCTAATATGCTTCAACCACCAGTGTACTTCCCTACAGAACTCTCCACCCTTACATCTACCCAGTTTTTCCAAGGATGCTGGTAGTGATGGACACAAAATAACTTTCATTAATGACATTTGCTTCATTCTGGTTGATACAGGCCTGACTGGGCTGGAGGGGAGTACAACAGAAGGCAGAAAGGGGGAAACCTCAAGTGCCATCATATCCCTGCCATCCAAGACTTCTTTCCCTGGCCTTAGTATGGAAGCAGACTGGGTCACAGCCCCTGTGAGAGTACTGTTTTTCTTGGACAGAGAAGAAAAATGCAAATCCTAAGAACAGCCAGTCCCAATATACAAGCCAGGTAAGCTTTGATGAATATATGTCTGAGATGGAAGGGAAGCAGAAATTAGTACAGGGAGAATATATACATCTCCATAAATTTTCTTCTTCTTCTTTATTTTTGTAAGTACAATATGGTTACAGTACATACATTTCAAGTCACATTTTCAAAGCACGAGAAACCAGCAGAGAATTCTGTATGAGGAGGAGATTGTAAATACTTCTACAAATTTTGTTTCAACTTATTTGTGTTTAAAAGTTCCAATATGGTGATGGTACATACATTTCAAGTGATGTTTTAAAAGAAACAGAAACCAGCCATTCCTGTACCTCACTGCACCTGATCTACTTATTTCTGTCATTACCACTTTCATAATAATGGACATTCACTGTACCTTGAGGAGCAGTAAACATAATTCCACTGTAAATATTAATTTGTATTTAAAATTTTACAGATTCATAATTACCTAAAACCATAAAAATGTGAAAATAATCTGAAATGGAAAAATAACCTTATTAGAAAACCATATTCAAAATTTCAAACATCTGGGCCCATGAATATTATCATATAAAGGAGTTTACTATATTTATGAATGCTCATGACAATCTAAGGAAGTAATGATTTTGTAAAAGTCATAAATTTACTTCACAATCCAACATTATGACAAGAGTAACTGGCACCTACCGCACCAAAAAAATATTTTCTCTATATATGGTTCTCCTAATATAATTTTATGGTCTGAGTAATTATTTATTAGTAAATGTTGTCCATTTGAGGATTCTAGTCTTTAAATTTATTATTCCCCATAGGACATTGTGAGGTGGTAGGAGATGCACATAAAAATGAATGGGGTATTGACTAACACAGTCTGTCTGTATTTTTGTGTTAACAGTTAAAATTAACATTAAGAAAATGTGATACCTCAAACAATAAATGAAAGGAAATGCATTCTTCATAAAATTCTGCTCACTGTTTGACTTGCATGCTATCCACAACCATAAGCTGTTAAGACATCTTACAGTTTCCATCTGCCCTCCCATTTGTCTTTATTTTAAAATATATCAACTTTACTCAAACCAAAACAACCTTGGCAAATTAACGAACCATAACAAAACCTGTAATATTCAGGCTTAGATGAATATTTTTGAAAATTCACTTTTGGATTTTGTTCAGAAACAAGGAAAACAATCTCTAAAATTACTTTGTTATTAGCCAGTTTTATTAAATATGATGGCATCAATTATTTCCACAAGTCTTACGTTCAGTGTCACTGCATTTGATTTCTTCACAGTTCTGCCAAGATATTAAAGAACTGAAATATAAACCTCTAAAGAAATAAATAATCTGTTTCCAAAACTTGGGTCACATATCCTTCAATAAACCACTATAAACATGACCATATGATGGTCAACTGCAAAACAGTACCCCAAACACTTAACCACACTAACAAATACTCAAGTCAACGGCTCCTGGTGTAACAGTTAACATGATGTAAAAGTTAACAGTACCTTCTCATCACATCTTACCACTTGTAATAGATTTCAACCTATAAGAATTGAAATGTTACACTCTGCAGCCTTCCCATCACCTAACTTTCTTTGGTCCAAATATGAGGTCTGCATCGGGGGCACCTTTTGGATGCTGATACTTGTGTTTCCTCTCCCTGTTCAGATTCATGACCACTGGCCTTTGAGCCTGAAACATAAAATACAAGCTCATTTTTAGACATATAAATTTGGCAAAGTACACTTCCTGTAAACATATTTATATACAATACAGCAGAACAGGAATAAGGGCTTATTAGCTAAAGACAAACACATGTGATGAATTATGAACAACAGGTCCACAGCTGTACGCACAAATTCAGTCTTACCTCATTTAATTTTCCTCACAATAGATGAAATTCTATTACAGAAATATAATAAGTCTCATTTCTTTTAAACCTCAAGTAATTCCTAATTTATACATAAATAGAAAGATTCACTCATGAGCAAACATGATGAAAATATGGATAATAAACCATCAAGCCTCTCATGGTCAAGGTGGAGAGACCAAGTGAGGGAAAATGTACAGAACAGAGTAGGGGAATAGTACTTATGGGAGGACAGAGAAGAATGGAGAAGGTTGTCACAAGATGACATTCCCTGATGAAAACTTACACTGGTACATGATGGCATAGTCAAGTATGAGATTTTTGTTGACTTGCATAACCACTCTCTTAAGTAAAGCTATCAGAATCCCTATAAAAAGACAAAGAATTTTAAGCTTTACCTATCACTAGCATTGGTTTGAATAGACACACTGTATACAAAATATATCTCCCACCCCCACTCCCACAACCACCACACTAGCCTCTACCTCTTTTCTGTGCCAACAGCCACGACATTAACTATACCTGTCCCTAAACTTACTCTGTGACTGAAGTTGACATTTAAATTACAACAATATGCTCTACCTCAATGTGTCCTTTCATGACTTTCACCTGTACTTATGTAAACATGAGAGCTGAGTGCATGGACTCTCCTAAGCCCTCAAGTTAGTTCCCTGTACCCATATATGCTGTCTGCACTCAGAATGCATCTTAAAATATCTTTACAGCTGCTCTTAGGGGCACATGGTAGCATAGTTGGTTGAGGCACTATGCTACAAGCTGGAAGGTTGCGGGTTCAAGTCCCGATGAGGTCACTGGATTTTTTTTCAATTGACCTCATCCTTCCAGCTGCACTATGGCACTGGGGTTGAATCAGCCTCTAAGAGAAATGAGTACCAGGAATATTCTTGGAATATTCTTAGGGGTAAAGAGCAGCTGGCATGTAGGGCTGACAACCTTGTCGCCATCTGTGAGCCAATTGTCTAGAAAATGTGGGAACCTCAACATCTCAAAACCCTATGGGCCTCCATGGCCTGTTACATGGATACCGTTACTTCTTTTTTTTTTTTTACAGTTGCTCCTGTTGAGAGATACTGAAGCTATACGAATTGTACAAGAGTTATTCAGAGAGTAATCTCTAGTGAGCTGTTACCAAAACAAGCACTAGAGGGAAAAAATGTTATGTACAAAAAGTAAATACATACTGTGGCATGCAGACCCACTGCTGGGCAAGGACCATGAAATAGGCAAATATACAACAGCCATTACTGAGAAACTTCTTCACAAACAAATATGTTCCTAGGTCAACAACTGAACTACAATGATGAGGAATGGTGTTCTCTGTGCAGTCCATGCTGATTTGTTATAAGCAGGACAAGTTGGGAGCTGCAGTTAGTCAGTCAGTGAGGGTGGGGAGTGAGATAGTCAAAAGAACTGCCATGGTTCAGTTATTGTAAGCTGTTGCTGTGCGAAGCTGGTAGCTGAGGCTAGGGATAGTTCAGGAACCTAGAAGACAGGGAACACTCACTGTTGGAAGCCGATACCGAGCAAGGGCTAGTGAGGATGTGACTGTGGACACTGTGTGTGTATGTGTGTGTAATTGTGTAATAGTGAACTGTGAAGTGTAGTCACATGCTGTATCAGGGAGTCCAATAAATCCAATCATCAATCCAAAACCCATCTATAGTAACTCATACAAGGTGATTCACGAAGTTTTACCCCGGCTTATGGTACATATTCCTGGGGTTATTTCCTGCAAAATTTCCTTATAAACTTGTGGTCAATTTTCAATAGTTACGTAGTAACAATGGATTTTCGAAACGCATCATTGTGAATGCAGTGGTATCCCCCCCCCCCAACTGGAAGCTCATGCGTTCCAGTCAGCTGTGTCAGCAGATAACGCAGACCGGCTGGAATGTTGCACGTAAGTAGGCAGTGTTCCAGTTNACGCTTGGGAGAGAACCAGTTTATCTTAATATATATGGACAAATACCGCCTTAAGTGCAACAATTTTATTGTAGTTTTTACTTCTTTTTCTTTTTCCTCCTCCACACTACATGTTTCGGCCCTAACTGGCCATCATCAGGTGTGTATTACTCACGTAGCTGTTACACTGCTTGTTAAAATTTAAAATCACCAGTCTTTCTAATTGTATAAAATCTTTGTTAATCTACACGCGTCGATTTGATTTTTAAAATTGCACTTTTTAAAACTTTAATTCAAGTTAAAATGTCTATAAGATCTCCGTTCTCTTTCTTTTTCAGATTTTTTAATTAAAATTTTTCAGGGTACATACCCTATATCTACGGTGCTGCAGCGGCCACTTCTTGTTTTTATCGCTGTTCATGTGTTGTTCTGTGTAGGCGCTCTCTGCAGCGACACACACAGAGAGCGCCTACACAGAACAACACATGAACAGCGATAAAAACAAGAAGTGGCCGCTGCAGCACCGTAGATATAGGGTATGTACCCTGAAAAATTTTAATTAAAAAATCTGAAAAAGAAAGAGAACGGAGATCTTATAGACATTTTAACTTGAATTAAAGTTTTAAAAAGTGCAATTTTAAAAATCAAATCGACGCGTGTAGATTAACAAAGATTTTATACAATTAGAAAGACTGGTGATTTTAAATTTTAACAAGCAGTGTAACAGCTACGTGAGTAATACACACCTGATGATGGCCAGTTAGGGCCGAAACATGTAGTGTGGAGGAGGAAAAAGAAAAAGAAGTAAAAACTACAATAAAATTGTTGCACTTAAGGCGGTATTTGTCCATATATATTAAGATAAACTGGTTCTCTCCCAAGCGTTCGTATCAATACGAACGAAATCCTCAACATGAATTGTGTGAAGAAGAAAACATTCTCGATTCTGTAGAGTGCAGTCCGCGTGCCAGTACAAGACGTCTAGCTCGGCAGTTCGGTGTTTCTCAGTCCATTGCATGGAGGACTCTTCATGAGATTGGGCTGCATCCTTATCATTTACACCAAGTACAACACCTACAACCAGGAGACCGTGCTCTTCGTCTGCAGTTCTGCAACTGGTTAAATGGAAATCGGCAGTTGTACCGCTTGATAATGTTCTGCGATGAGGCACAGTTTACACGGGACGGGGTCAACAACAGTCACAACTTACATGTTTGGGCAGACAATAATCCCCGTGCCACAATAGAATCGAATTTTCAACACCGATTCAGTGTCAATGTCTGGTGTGGTCTGTATGATCAGCTAATCGAGCCGTTCATTTTATTGCATTTGGGGCTGGATGAAAAACATTGTGTACCAGGTAAAGGTACAAACACGTGAAGCGTTGCTTGAACGTATTCTGGATGGGGTGATGACAATAAGGAACAAACATGTGGAACTGCAAAATGCTATGAGCATGGTTCATACGCATGCGACGCATTGTGTTGACGTGCGGGGGAGAAATTTTTGAAAATCTTATGTAAATCCAGTCGTCTTCTAAAGCACTACAGTTTAAAGGAAACAGACTGATAGAAGGGTGTGATATGCAACCATTGGTATGTTTACAGAATGGGATGCTGAAAATAATGTAATTTTGTAACATAAAATCGATGAAAAATGTTGCACAGTGCAAAATTAAGAAATCGAAAAAAAAAATTGTTTTAGCATGCTTCTTTCCTAAAACATTAATGATTTAAAAAGTGTTTGTATTGTATTTCTAATTTGTTTTGACTGAAATTCGAAGAAGAAAAGATTTTTCACCAGTTTTCAAATTACTGTATCTCTTTAATTATGAGTTGGATACCATTAGTATATTAACATTTTTTGTTCCAAATTACCTCAGGAATGCCCTCCCTAAGTGGCGGTAAAACTTCGTGAATCACCCTGTATATGTGACTATACTTAAGCTACTTCTCAACATAGTCACCACTGGAACTGAGGCACCTGTATCGGGAAATAAGTTTTTGTATGCCTGTGTCAAGTCTGCTGACTGTGAGCAAAGCCATGTTTTTACTGTGAAACACTAAAAAAAAATTGAATGCGGCCATTCAGAACAAAAGGCATGGAACACAGACAGCCAGTAGTGCTCCTCCATAACACTCCACGTCTGCATATCGCTGCTTGCACTTGAGCACCACTACAGCAAGATGGTAAAGATGGTATCGCATCCAGGATAAATCTTAAAATAAACTAAGAACGACCATACCACTTTACATATATTTAAACATACCTGAGCAAGCATTTCTTGATAATCTTCTTCTTCCAGTCTTTCATTGATATCCAATGTGAGGCGTTTCACTCGCTCCTTTTCAGCTCGTTCAGCCTAAGAAAGACCATGACAGTTAATTTAATCAACCAGGCAAATTTCAGCAGATGTGGGATGTAAACCATAAATAGCCTGAGTCAAGACAACCAGTATTCATGGATACTTCCAGAATGTGAATGACATGCATACCACTGTGCCACACATTAATATGAGACAGATACCACAATAAGGAAGAAATGAAGTGTTAAAGAGATATATTTCTATATATTGTAACATTGTAACATTCATCAACTGTAGTACAGTTTTGTAAATCTTATAGGAGATAAATATAATAGCCAAAGTATCTTATACAATACTTCAGTGATGTATGAAACAAAAATAATTAAAAAGTCAAGCCCTTACTTCTTCACGATTTTTTAAATTGAGAGCCAACTCAGAATTAATAGGTACAGCCAAACTCTTGTACTGTTGTTTGTGACCTTTCCTTATCATCAACACAAAGTTCATTGTACATTTCTCTTCTATCCTTGTTTCTTGCAATTGTTCTGAAACAAATATAATATAAATCATGGCCTGCTAGTATTTATAAACTTGCACAATTAATCACCACCACTGCAACACATGAACTGCTCAGATTACTGACATGTGATAGCAATATAACTTTCTGAGTGTAACTTTCAGCTGTTCTGCTTGACTCAAGGGATTCTCATTTATAATTAAATACAGAAATTATGCATATTATTATTCATCCTTATAAACCAAATGACACTTAAGAAAATGTGAGAGACTGCTCAGAAACTCTCGGAATTAGAATTCAAACACTCATATGAAACGGCAGTGCAAAGGTTGCTCCAAATACAAAAGTTTTGAACATTAAGCCTACAAATGCTGTTAATTAGAAATAAAATAAATTATCCAACCAATCATGCATGTAAAACTTGAATAATACTGCCACATGTGTTCTCTGTTATAAGCAGAGGGTTTGAAGAAACAGCAGCCCATAACAACATATGGTATTGAAGTTTTCAGTCTGCAGGTATTATGCAAACTGCTTAGCTTTGCCTTGACCATTAGTCCAGCAACCAATATGGCAACTGTTCTTTCCTGGAAAAACCACTTTAACAGCATTTTCATTCTCTCTGTTGCATTTAATCTGAGCAGTATGGAAGATAATCACAGAAAAGTTTCCAACTCCCATTCACAATATACAACGAATCAAGCCCTGGATTTATGAGAAATTCAGCTACAGTTACATGAGACATTTCTCATTGGCTAAAATTTGGATGTGACTCAACCCTGAAGATGTCAGGTCATGCAAAATATATTCCTTAATACACTGCCCCTGTAAACATGTAAAATCAGCCTATAATTTTCAAATACTCTGTGCATGCACACTCAACATTTCAACTTCATGGTCAAGTAAATTCTATATTCAGACATACAGTACTCAAATTATGGAATGTCAATTTCATTCCCTTGGACAAGAGAGATGCCCAAAGCATGAATTAAAAAATACCTTCATGGCTCATCTGCTACAAATAGCTTGAGCACCAGAAATGTAAGTGCACTCAGTGCAAAAGTCTATGGAAAAAGTTGCAGCTAGTTTGCAACTCCTCATAATAACAAAAGCGCCACAAAAAAGATAGCTGTTTAACATAAGATTTCCTCATATATGTAATTATAACAAATTTGTGGCACTGACTTTTTCATTATAATCAAGTTTTTGCTGTAAATCTTATTTGGTCTATCACAGGTACACTGTATGATACTGTACAATACCGTAGGTCTTCTTAGCACTGCTTTTGATGTGCAATGGAACAGATATGTCAACTTGTTGTGGCTTCACTGTCTCCCGCATGCGGTCTTGAATGTTATCTGATACCATCCTATCAAATGCAGAGAGGAAGTCTTCATCTTCTGGGCATTCAACATGAGTAGGCCCTTGTGGTAAGGCTGCTACCATAGATGCTTCATCTCCCTGTAGAAAGTTATTATAATATAATTATAATTTGTATAGCACAGTCCATAACAGTTAAGGAGGTGAATCCCACATTTTCAAACTCTTCAAATGTTACCAGTATCTTACATGTCACTGCAGGGTTTGCACTTGTTTCTATCCTGGAATCTTACAAGACATGCTTCATATTATTCCAATGAGGAATCCACAGAAAATGTCACTAGTAAATCCATTTTAGGATTTGATAATTTTATCACAGAAAACAGCTCAACAATTAGAGGAAATATATGATACAAAAATATGTCAACCTGTTCTACAAATTTCGCCTGAAGTAGTGTTTGAAACAATGAACATTAACAAATATAAATTACTCCGTCCAATGTGACCTGTAAGTAGCAGTAGTAATGTAAGTAGTGTGACGGATAAGAATGAAATAAATAAAAAAAAACATTAAATTATATGAATCATTCACATTATTACTTCTTAGCACAATCTACTGCTTCATAGGTCTCCTTGTAATTACTGTCTTTACTTTACTTTACTTTACTTTACTTTAGAACAGGTGATAACCTATTCAGTCATGTTAAGCTTCTTGGTATATGACATTTTCAGTGCCTAAGGAAATAAAAAATGAGAAAAAAAATTTAAATTTGAGCCTGTTCAAAAATGAAAACTTGTGTGAAAATTTGCATGCTAGCTTGTCCTCAACAGTATTTACATACTCATACTTCTGATATGGTAGAAAGTTCTTATGCTTCCCTGACATTACAAAACCTTGCGCTTACTACATTCATACTATTTTGAACACATTATTTCAGTTACACAACTTTAATTCCCCCTCCCCCCCATAAAAAATAACAAAATAAACGTTTCAAGATGAGTCAGCTAATTCAAGAGGAATTTGAAGTTTTAAATGTGAATTGAATATAAACCTCATTTACATGACTCCTAATTTATGAAAATGTGGTGTGAAGAGGGGAGGAGGGAGTGCACCAAATAAATACCACAGCTTATTTCAATATGTAAGTAAAAAGGGCCTCAAGCTTGGCAGTACCTGGCTCCTCTGTAGTGGTGAAGAGCTTGTGCCACCCCACTCTCCCTCTCCCTCGCCATCTTCAAACTCAGAAAGAGCTTCACAGAATTCCTGATCTTCTTCTTCTTCCTCTCCACCTTCACCATCCTCCCCTCCACCACCTACAAATACAATAAATAAAGCAAGGCTGTAATATGCAATCTCAATTCATCCATATAAGAAAAAATATCTATTCAGCTTTTCCATATCATGTCAAGGCTCCACTAGAACATCCAATTTGAATGCTTAACCACTAAAATTTGTTCTTTTTTATCTGTCATGACTCTACTCTGGTATATAAGAGTTGACTCTGCAGCACAGTTGAGAAGAGAAGTGTCTGTACTGTTGAATGTAGGTGCTACCAGTAACTGATCTAGTTCTGAAGAACCGATGCTGTTATACAGATGAACTAGAAAGCTTTAAATGTGGCTCTGAAGTTCCATGTTATCATGTGTGGGAGTGATGACAGAAGGGTTCTGGACTGATAACTAGATTTACTGGACACTTTTATAGCTTGTGACTATGCTTCACAGATCACTACCACACACAGACTAGTGCCTCAATAACACTGCTTGATAGCAGCTTTCAACAGCGGACATTCCTCTGCTTCCGGACTCACGTCTTCACACGGTGGCAATCATCTCATGCCAACCTCACAATCTGAACAGTGATTTCAACTGGATCTTCCTTTGGCTGCCAGCTTCTCAGCTGGGCTGATTTCCAACTACCAACCTCCAACTTCAGCTGTCAATTCTTGACTGACTCAAGCTGTTCCAGGCCCCCTTACATGCCCTTGGCACAGCCCACACAGAAAACACCACTTCCAAAAGTTCCTCCATTGCTGTATGCTCATACTGCTTAGGAATGGTTCTGGTATTACTGTGTGTCTATCAGCTGTTTTCAAGAAGGCTGGGAGTGGAAAGCTCATGGGGTGCTAATAATTTGAAATCAGAAGCAGCACTATAGCGAAGTCTTCTCAGAAACAGGCAATAAATGTTCCAATACATGGACAAATGTTTTAAATTTTTATGTTACACAATATACTTGTAAGGGCAGATTCTTCAAGAATCAAATGAAATAGCAGAGAAGTATCATATGTAGTGAAGGTGAGGTCTATATACAATGTCAATTTTGTGTTCTGTTCTTCTTCACACATACTTACACCATTACAAAGGTCAGTGTAATCTAATTTATATGTTAGCAGTACATGACTTGTGTTGACCAGCATTACACCTACCACCAGAAATGAACTAATCAATCATAACTAACGAGGGCAGCCTTTCTCAGCCAGGGTTCTGTGAAAAGTTGCTAGGGGTTTCGAGAGAGACAGTGAAATATTTGCATGTGCTTTGAAGATGAAGAATGGCTACAGAAACTAGCCTACTTAGCTGACGTTTTTCATCCCATGAACCATTTGAACAAGTCTCTGCAAGGCCCCAGAGAAAATGCTTTGACTCCAAGTGACAAGATTTTTGTATTTAAAAGGAAACTGAATCTTTGGAAAAATCATGTTGTGAAAGGAAATCTTGAAATGTCTTCACTGCTTCTGAGGCTTCAGAGTGAAGAAGGATATCAACAAGTCTTCAGTCTTATTGAAAACCACTTTGAAGAACTGCAGAACAAAAATAAATATCAGTTTCCTTCTCTTTCAGCACAAATGTATGACTGCATGCACAGCCCTTACTCTAAACCATCTGCTCAGCCTGAGAACTTCACTTTAAGGGAAGAAGAAGAGCTTTGTGAGCTGAAGTCTGATCATACACTCAAGATGAGATTTACCGACCTATCCCTGGACAAGTACTGGATTTCTATGAACAAAAAAATATCCTGCCATTCACAGGAAAGGAATAAACATATTGCCGCAGTTTTCGACTTCTTACATATGTAAGCAAGCTTTTTCTTGTTTAACAAGCAACAAGAGCAAAGACAGCAATCATCTAATTTCAGTTGCAAATGAACTGTGTGTGCTTATCAAAGCTTAACCCAGAATTATGTATTTGCACAGCAAAAAACAAGCATAGGTTTCACATTAAAGATGTAAATTTCATTCTTTATTTTAGTTTCAAAAATAACACTCTCTTAGATGACATTTTTGTTTATATTGCTTTGATTTACCTAATGTTTTTCATTTTGTAAATAAAACTAATTAAGATCGATTTACAACCCTTATTTACATTAAATCTAGAGCCTACCTTTATAATAATTTTTATGCAGATATTACCTGAGACTTGAAAATTATTTCAAGGGTTTCTCCAAGGTAAAAAGGTTGAGAAAGGCTGAACTAGAGTGTCACTCTGACCACAATATTACAGGAGAGTTATCTCTAATCTTGATGATACTCACTATTGAGTTTGTCTCTTTTTCAACTGCATCATCATATTTGTCATACAAACACACAAGAAACACATTTAACAAGGGAATAATTATATACAGCATGGAACATGAAAAATGTAAGTACATCTAATAAGGTGCACAGGTCAGGTATACTTCAAGAAATTATGATTAAGACTGATGACAATTCCTCATAGAAAATCTTCTATTGACATTATGAACTGTCATTATAATATATGAGGGTCATATTGAAAGTCACGAGCAACAATTCTTTGTAAAGTAACATGCTTTATTATTGACAAACCAAATACATCATCTCAATCTACAGACCTTTCTTTATTTTTCCACATAATTGCCACTTCTTTGTACACATTTCTCCCAGCGTTCTGGGAGTTTGAAAATTCCCCTTCTGTAAAATTCCATTCTGGCCATCTGAAGACACTGATGTACTGCTTTCTGAATTGCCTCACTTGTCTCAAAACATTGTCCATGCAGCTGAT
This sequence comes from Cryptotermes secundus, assembly GCF_002891405.2. Taxonomy (NCBI): domain Eukaryota; kingdom Metazoa; phylum Arthropoda; class Insecta; order Blattodea; family Kalotermitidae; genus Cryptotermes; species Cryptotermes secundus. The sequence continues at coordinate 1,511,332 of NW_019724586.1, read as the reverse complement.
CCTTCACAAATCTGAAAAGATGGTAGTCGGAGGGTGCCAAATCAGGGCTATAGGAGGGGCATGAAAGAACTTTCCACCCCATTTTTGCAATTGCTTCCAATGTGAGGCAAGCAGCGCAGGGGTGAGCATTGTCATGCAGGATGATGTTTCATCCCAGACGTTTATCGCACAATGCATGACAGAGCTTGTGCAGTGTCTGGACATAACGAGCAACATTGATAGTTTGCCCAGGTTCTAGAAATTCGCCCAGAATAAAACCGTCTGCATCCCAGAAGACTGTGCCCATCACCTTCGCAGCTGATGGCACTGTCTTTGCCTTCTCTTTTTGATGAAGAATGCAAATGGTGCCATTCCATACTCTGCCATTTTGTTTCAGGTTCGAAATGGTGAAACCAGCTTTCGTCACCTGTCACAATACAGAGCAAAAAATCATCGCCTTCATGTCGATATCTCTGCAGCAGTTCTGAGCTGATGGCTTTTCGCTGACCTTTGTGGTCTTCAGTCAATAACCGCGGGACCCAAAGAGCACAAACTTTCCTATAGCCCAAGCTTTCAATCATCTCCTGTACTGCACTGTGCCCTATTCCAAGTTTTCGGGCTGTTGTGTCCACAGTCACATGCCTGTCATCTTCAATGATCTCAACCCCTCTTTCCTTGTTGCGTTCAGTTGAGGCTGTTCGAGGATGACTGCTCCAAGGCTCATCTTTGATGCTGGTGTTCCCATCTTTAAAATGTTTCACCCATCTTCGAACACTGCTCACACCCATGCACACACTTCCATAAGCATGCTGAAGTCTCTGGTGAATTTCTGCAGCAGGGATTTCCTCTTTCACAAGAAATTCAATGACAGCACACTGGCGAAACAACACATCATTGTCAGCCATTTTGTTAGGAGTGATACTGGTCATGTGATGCAAGCTTTTGACATCACAAGACACTCAAGGTTAACACAATAGCTGGTTCCACCTACCACCGTACTCTCTTTCGTCTGCTGTTCCCAGGTTGCATGCAAAAAAAGTTGCTCATGACTTTAGGTATGACCTACGTACTTTTACTGTAATCACAACCATATTTAGTTCTAATATAAACAAAGGGTGGATTAAAACTGTAAAACAAAATAATCTATAAATGAATATTATTAAATATCATCGTTCACATACATTTTGCAGATTTCTTCATAGGCCGACCATCGTGCGACAGAGATTCCTCTGTCTCCGTTTCTGCATCTGTGGCATCCGCAACTTCTGACTCAGTACATGCATCATCATCTCCCTCACTTGCTGCCTCCACGATGGTCCCGAGATCAGACCCCAGAGTAGGGAGTATGTTGTCTGTATCATCTCCACCCCCTCCACCAAACAGCCCTGGCATACGATCTGATAGCATCGGTGCAAATTCCAACTGCATTTGATGAACTGCTTGATTTGCTTCCTCTAAACTTGAAAACAAGCATAGCTTCGGCCGCAAACTTGTCAAAGTATCTTTGAATAAGTAATGGATTCCAACTGGGAATGGATTTTCTGGAGTCCAATATTTATCTTCATATTTAAGCCAGAAATACCTCTGTGAAAACAAGAACAGTTTGTGGTCCACTGACAGTGCACACCCAAATTGCAAAATCCTCACTATGAGGGTATTATGAACAGATATTTGCAGACATACAACCTTTTAAAGTGAAATAAACCATCATATTTACTGGCTTCAAATTTCACAAATATTTAATTATCTTTACCTTAGATTCATTAAGATAAAGTTGGACTGAGGTAATTAAAGCAGTGGTTCATGCAGAATAGGCAATAAAGGATTAGACAGATGAAAACCAAATGACTTGTGCATATATTCATCAAATGGAAGAGCACTGATTACCTAGACATACAACAAAAAACAAGGATTTGAGGTTCTCACAGTGATGATTATCTTCTGGGATATGACACCTCCTACTTTAATGCTGGTATCTTGCTCAGCTCATTCTGACTCTGGATGTGGAGATATGTTCCCCTAAAATTCTCTTTGGCTTTCAAGGGACTACATGGCATTNTATATAATGTAAGGAAATAACTCTGTTATTTTTCTAGGACTGGATGGTAAATTCAGAGTGTTCAATGCACACTCTCAGAATCAGACCGAGAGTCAGAGCTCCAATCAGCTGCAGTCTCAACAGCAGCAGCAACAAAAAAATTGAAGAAAGTTTTCTCTAAGAGAAAATTTAACAAAATATATTTAATATAATTACAACTAGAGACCATCTTTCCAAAAAGATTCATGGCCTACTTAATAGCTAAGTCATTGCGCAGAGTACTTCTTGAGAAACTAACAGTCACTCAACTAGTCTCTTTTATGCAACCTGGAGGTTTATCAGCCATTTCCTGAGCCAGATGAATGCAGTCCACAATTTCACAACCAGTTTCTTTAAAGACAATTTTAATATTATCCTCCCACCTATGCCTTGACTTTTGTTTGCAACAAACTCTGACTAAAACATTCAACTTCAAGGAAATAATTTTGGTTTAAATTTTATAAGCCCCAATATTAAATTCTATAAATATTTGACAAAAAAAATAAAACATTTCTTTTCCATTGTTTCACATAAAGTAGCAGCCAAAATTGTTCAATATGGTGAAATACTGAATCTGGCTAGTATAATGGACTTATGACAGCATACTACACTATGACAACTTTTTAAAATATCTACATTATTGTGGAACATACCTGGAAGTAAGTGAAGAAATAATCCAGCTTTGACTTGCTTATTCCATTGTTGAAATACTGACCACATGTCTCCAAAAGAACGCACACTAGTCGGATGCGGAATAGGTGTTCAGGAGGATCCAAAAATGAGGGACTTGAAGGGTTTTGTGACACACCAAACGAGATCAATGAATACAGAATCTGCAATATACAGAATAAACTCCTGGTTATCCAGTAGCCAAGCATTAAGAATTCTCATGCAGCTGGCAAAAATTTTGAAAGTTTCCTCAAGAACAAAGTTGCAATACACATATGTTCACTGCCACATGGTAGTTCTCCCAGCCACTACTAGGAGTGCTACTCATCACCTTCCCTCACAAAAATGCCTGTGTGAGGGGTTAATTCAATTTGTGATTGCATTACAGTATATCTGAAGTCTTTCACCCGCCAATCTGATATGTCTCCTAAGACAACCACAGAGGAACTAAAGTGAAAAAATGTTATGACTTTGAAACAAAAACTGAAATATTGAAACACCGGAAAGGTGAAAACTACATGAAAATTGGGTTCTGCAAAAGCTTTCCTCATGTAACCAGTACAACCCATTCCCTACATGTGCTCAATAATGGGGAGTTTACTGTATGTAAAATGGAAAACATTTGCCATCTTGTCATATTTCAAAAGCACTCAATGTTATAGCGAAGATGATGTAAACGACATTCCCTATAGAACAGACAATACTTTGTAAGATGAGGCACCGACTAAGTAATTAACATTAATATTACTACATCTACATCACGAGCCTCCTAAACAGTTTATTATATATACACAAAATATAGAATATTCCAATTTGTCAGTGGGAACACAACAAAATCACGAAAACCAACTACTGACTCGATGATAAAAAACATCATTCAAAGAATTTTATTCTTGTCTTATTCTATAACTTTTGTTTTATATAGTCAAATTTATTGTATTTTTATGACAAATATTTTAATATAATTAATATTATTGTATCCAATTTTATTAGTATTGCAGTTCAGTGGTGTATATTTGTTAGCCATGTATTTGTCTGATGATGGCTTTTAATAGCCAAAACATGTAGCAAAGTCAAACTTGGCACTGACGGTTTTAATAAAGTAATTGTAGTTATGTCACAATATTTAACCCTTTCCAGTCAGATGCCACTATATAATCAAAATGGTGACAGTGCTTCCATGCACAAATGTCGATATATGATCGACAAAGTTTCTTTCAAGTTTCTGCAGTCATGTGTGGCTCATACGTCACTAGTTGGCACTGTGTACTATACCAATGGATTCATGTTTTGTCTGCCTTCTTCTGCCATTTAGAAGTTATAATTTGTGATTCTTGAGGAATGAATGCCATATATATTACTGTGCATCAGTGTTATCAACATGGCTTTACATACAGGCAGACATCTGCCTTCTTGCTTGAAAAAAAAACTGAAATATAATCCAGTATGTGTTGAGGATGAAGAATCTATTAATGACATGTTAAGTGAAAAACTCTTCATAACTTGGGTTCTAGCACAAAAAAATTTTTAAAACTTATAATTCCCCCCCAAAAAAGTGGGGAATCAGATTATTTCTATTAGCTGTTAGTGAGACTGGTTATGTTCACAGTATAATTCCAAATTACAGAAAACTTACAGGGTGACAGAACTTGCCATATTCTGAAAAACACTTCATTTCAAGAATGGTTCTTTCCTTGATGGACAGACTATGACTCAGTGTGTCTGGTATTGAAGACTACCACCTTTTCAATGACAGATATTATAGTAGTGATGAGTTGGTCCAAGAATTTGACAATTGAAAATGTAAGTACACATTCTCCCTTTTAATTTTATGCCCTTGCTGCATCAATTTTTTTGGCAAAACACTTCATTTAGTGGCTTGGCAGGCAATTAAAAACCCATCATCCTGGCTGCGGAAATTTCTCCAAACATGCCGGTCAGAAAGGGTCAAGACATCTATCAATCTTCATCCTTAAATAAGGGTTATTTTGGAACTACTATTCAAAATAATCTTCCAAAAGTGGAAATATCTCTCATACTTACTACTAAACTCTTATTACTGAACTTCCAGAATATTTACTGACCAAGCATATAACAGGAGAAATATTATGTCTATGGTGAAAGAAACAAAAAAAAAAAAACTTTACTGTTGATTCATTCCAACCCTGCAATGAACACAACTACACAAAACCAGTAACACCAATATAGAAATTTGTCAACGAATGAATAAAAGCTACTTGTTACCTTGAATATATCACTGCTCTCCACCATGCGATAATTATAGAGTTCACCCAAATACTTGATCATTGCCACACGGCGCTGGCTGTATTTAGGCAGGTTCACTTCCATACCCAACCTGATATCCTCCATCACCCCATCAACTACATGTGTCCCAACTGTTTCCTGCAATCCAACAACAAGCAGAACTGTGTTGCAAAATTTAAACCTGAATACACAGGCAGCTCACTGCATTGGCAATGGCACTGCAGACTGTGAAAGTTGGCAGCCAAGTATATTCCATGTAAGTATCCATAATGTGTATATATTAACCGTCTTTTAGTGCATACAATTTCACTTGTCACTTCCCACTACATGTTTTGGCATCATTCTGCCATCCTCAGGTGTATTAATCACGTTAAACCATTGCACTGCCTGCCATTAAGTGTCCATTTATAAAATGATATAAAATGTGTGTACATCACTGTTCAGTAATAAATATATATATTAAAACTTGTTAAGATCTATCATCTTACATGTCATATATCAAACTCAGGTGTAATGCCAATCATCCGCTATGGGAGTTGTTCTTCTTATGTTTTAATTGTGTATATACTGTGTCTTATGATGTGTCTTTCTTATGTGGCTGCATGCGTTGTAAAGACGGTTAATATATACACATTATGAATACGAATCAGTGCAACAAGACACTAAAATACAACATTATTCCATGTAAGATTTGAGGTTTTCATGGCGGTGACTATGAAGAAAGCAGTCTTCTGGAATGTGGCATCTTCAAGGAAGATGGAGGCGATATGTTCCTCCGAAACATCGGTTAACACACATCTACACGATGCAACATCCCAGAAGACTGCTTTCTTCATGTATATTCCAGTACAGGAAGGCTCAAAAAGGGCAAGTACAAAAAGTTAGTGCATAAAAGAGTCTCTTCATGCAATGTGAAAAATATTCTGGAGCCCTTCTTTGAAGAATTAATTAAAGGAAGAATGAGATGTTTGTATTTTCGGTAGGATAATAAGGCACTACACGCTGCAAAAACTTCCATGAAGTCTCTACAGCCTGTATGATGTTCAGAGTGAAATCTTGATTTAGTGTTTTCACATTTTGTAAATCTTATCTCTGGTTCCAGCTGAAGTCCTATACAAACAATACATGAAAATGAGTGTCAGGACAATGCGGATGGGTTGGCCCCCTCCAAAATGAAAGAAGAGATGGCACACACAGTAGGAGCCATAAATGTAGGAGCACTGACCACTCTCAGAACTTTTGGCTGCACCAACTGGAGGAAGATGATGGTAACAAACCTGGACCAACTGGCACTCTACAAGGAAACCACTCAGGACAAGTGGCCTTAAGGAGGGAGCAGCAGGAGTGGTTGGAGAGAAGTCACCATCATTTCCTGTGTCATTAATTTTCTTATATGTCACTAATTCTTTCAAGAAATTAATTAGATATTATTACATAATTGCATTTACAAGGTGTGACCAAATAATTTCAGGACTGACGGATATGGCACTACTGTTGCTAGCATGCACTTCTGCTACTGGGCGTAGACAGCGTAAAGTCTGCTGAGTCACTTCCTGCTTTGAATAAGGTTGTAGTATGTGCAACTGTTATCTAATGTCTTACGCACAAGTGTGTCCGTTCCATTTGCAACTCTTGCATATGCAGAAAATGGCAGACTTAAAAGAGCAGTGCATCTGCATCAAATTTTGCTGTAAACTGACGAAAAATGCTACACAAACCTTTGAAATGTTGTACGCAAATATTAGAGAGCAGGAAACTAAATGAACACAAGTATTTGAGTGGTTTTCCAAGTTAAAAAGCAGTGTGACCTCTGGTGAAGATGCTGAATGCTCAGGACATCCATCAACAAACAAAACAGATTAAAATGTGGATCAAGTGAAGGTACTTTAAAAAACATTAGAATCACTATCCCTGATGATACTAACATGCTGGGAATTTCATCTGGTTCACTTTAGAGCATTTCAAAATAAAATCTGAATGTGTCAGATTGTTGCCAAATTCATGGCCTGATTGCTGAGTGAGGAGCAGAAGAATTCTGTCAGCATGTTCCAGAACCTTCTACAGTGGCCTGAGACCCAAAATTCCTATAGAAGACAATCACAGGAAACAAAATGTGGATTTACAGGCATGAGCCAAAAATGAAGCAACATTTGTTCCAGTGGAACACTTAAAAAAAGGCAAGACAAGTTCACTCAAGTGTGAAGACCATGCTCACTCTTCTTTATTCAAGGAGCTGTGCATTATGAATTTGTTCTGCAAAGGCAAAATGTAAACCAACATTCATAAATTAACATCTTACAGTATCTGCAGGAAAATGCATGGCAAAATTGGCCTGCTCCCTCTGCCTTGTTTACGCGGGAATTTCTAGCTAAAAATAAAAAGACTTTTTCCACATCATGCCTACTCACCAGATTAAGAGCAGTGTGACTTCTCTCTTTTCCCAGAACTAAAGATGATCTTAAAAGGAAGGAGATGTGATGTCACCATGATACAAGCAAAATCACAGGACAAACAGACAGAGTTTCAAACACTGGATGTCAGGAAAAGAGCTTCGAACCGGGGCGTGATCACTGGGCTTGCATGTCCCAAGGAGACAATTTGGAGGGACAACATAGGTTTGACAGTAAATGTTGATGTAAATTTGACAGTAAATTCAGTTGAGAAACTATCTGATTGCACCTCATCTTTGCAGTGGAACAGTTTCTGTAATTAATTACATACAGGATGTATTTTACCATAATCACATGTAAGAAATCTTGTACAACACTGAATTGTTTGTTCACATAATTTTGTATAAACCCATTCAATAAAAACACAATTTACTGTAAGAAAAGCCATTCCCAGCTGATCACAGTGTCCATGTGGTCTATGGCACAAAATGTATTTGCCCGCTAAAACACTGGGATCATGGGTTCAAATCCCACTCAAGGCATGGATGCATACATTTTTTCAGTTTGTGTAGTACTGTGTAGGTAGTGGCCTTGCAATGGACTCATACCCCATCCAAGGGGTTCTACCAAAACTGTCTGAAAAATTCATAGTTTCTTTATTAATTCTGAATGGGTACAGGCCAAAGGGCCTAATCCAGTGAATGGATAAGAAAAACAGCCATTCCCTCAGATACCCATTACATGTGTCTACAAGGTGGTGCTAAATGTACCCTATCCTCTTGCGGCCTAGGACAGGGCAACAAACCGAGTCACCAATGCATTAATCTACACACGTAAAAGGTAAAGTTATCCCTGTGTTTAATTAATTAAGCACTATGCCATGAAGACATATGGGGGAGTGGATGTATAGATCCACATTTTCTTGACCTCGGCACTAGTTGAGGGTGAGTGGTCAGCTTCACGCCCCGGCCGCTTTACCCCCGGGAAAGAACCCCTGGTACCCACTGTATAGGAGTTGCGTGGACCCCAGAGCCAGTTTGGACGACATGGAGAAGTGAAAATTCTTGACCCTACTGGGACTTGAACTCCAACCTCTCAGTCATCCATCAAATAGCCAGTCACTATACAAACTGTGCTATCCCAGCTCCAATCTACACAGAGAAATATTAAAATGGTATCATGAAAGCATTTTTCTTTTTCAATAGTGGCATTTACCATCATTCACTTTAAAATAGATGTCATCTCAGAAACACAGATGAACTGAAATATTACACAAATTTACTTCTGAGGTTTCAGATTAAGTTCATCATTGCCAACAATTATATGATATTCTGTCGAAGTCATTTACGTTACATGACAACAAAAAATGATTATAAATTACTCTGCATAGCAAACATTACAATATAATTAATGTACTACTGCATGGAGCAGAGTCCTTCATCAGAAGCTGACCGTCACTCAACTGATCAAGAAACTATCCGTTTCTTGTAAAACACAAATGGTCATTACTGCTTCCATAACAGCCTGCTACAGAATCCTATCATAAGCCAAGTGCTAAAAAAATTATCCAGATTTATTAGAAAAATTATGAAGCATACCTTTATATACGGGGTGTCTCAGGAGGAATGTGCCAGACTTCGGGAAGGTGTTCCTTATGTTAAAGTATGCCGATATAACCCAAAACACCTATGTCCAAAGTTGAACAGTTACAGAGATAATGGTCCGAGATAAGTGTGGTCTTCTGGCGGGTCCATGCACTGTACCTGGCAGCTGACAAGTCTTACCTATGTTTGTCCTTGAGTGCGGTGATGACAGCCCTCACTAGTCACATACACTCGCATACCAGAATGCGCAGTCAGCCATGTTACATCAGTGCTTGCCATTCCTGTGTCATGTATAGTGCTTGGAACCCTAACAACAACTATGATATGGTGTGCGAGTTTTTATGTAGTTCAATTTAATGACTTCATGTCACGCATAAGTTAGTCTGATGTTACATACATTATTAACATTACAGAAACGACATATTCCTTCCAGTTTTAATATGTATTTGGTAATCAACAAGTGTGTAACACCTGTCAAAGTTTCACACTTCTCTGGCTATTATCTCCATAACCGTTCAACTGTGGACATAGGTGTTTTGGGTTATATCGGCATACTTAAACACAAGGAACACCCTCCCAAAGTCTGGCACATTCCTCCTGGGACACCCTGTATATATCACATGTGCTTCATAAAAATACTGATATTCAATAAATTCACCTGATGAGTTACCAGACCTGCCAAAAGACTGGCCAAGCAGCGGATATTGTAATATTTAACATTATGAGCCATAGTGAGGCATTTCACCGCATATTCTGCTAGATCTGGATTCTCCCAGTCCAACTTCCGCATCAGCCTCAACACTTTATCCGTATTGGCCTTCATTAAATCTTGGTACAATATCTTACGAATAAATTCATGCATTGGAGGTCGTTCTTTCCTCACAAATGGTGCTGTGTCTGGTGGGTCCACATAATAAAATGCATTTTCAATCATCGTCACATAGCGAGAATCTAATGCTGTAACGCTCTTCTTCCTCATCATTTGTTCCTGTTGACAAAAATAAAGTGTACCACCTAGAATAATTTGTATTTTATATCTGAATAACTTCTCTAACACTGGAAGGTGAGTACACTAATATTCCAACATTAATTGTGTGAACAAGGTAGGTTTAAATGCAATAAAACCATTAAAAACATAACAAGAATTAAAGTGCAATCTATCTTTATTGTAAATTTCTCTGGCCTCCATGAAATAGAAACCAAAGTTTAAGTGGCTAATGTAGAAACAGAAATAAAAAGCAAAATCTAACTGAAACTGAGATGTCCACATAGTCTTGCTCTGAAGTTTTACTTACAAAATTTGTCAAATGGAACCTGTTCATCAACAAAACCTGCGTACATTTCTTTAACATACTATTTAAGACAAACACAAACAAATAGAGAAAAAGAGAGAGAGGGAGGGAGGGAGATGCTGAAACTGCATACTGTTAAGAAAGAGCATAGAGCACATCTGTAGCATGAATTTCTGACCTGTAATTTGATCCATAAAAACATCTGCTACTGTCAGATGTGAGGTTCTCATAGCAGTGACTGTGAAGGTTTCTACCTCTAAGGATATAACACTGTAGTCCAGTGTAAGTCAACTGAAGCTCTGGAAGAACATATCACCCCTTTCTTCATGTTCAAAGAGCATGCCAAGCAAGAAACCAGGATTAAGCATGCAGTAAGCATACTACTGCTGTGCAGTCCAGTGAAAGTCAACCAATGCTGCCTGAATCTTCAGAGTTGAAAAGTAAGCCAAGCAACAAATCAACAAAACCCAGGCAAAGTATAGGTCTATTTGCTGTTGGGTGCATGCTGGTTTCTTGCTTGGCTTACTCTTCAATTCTGAAGATGGAAATGTTCCTCCAAAATGTCAGCTCACTCCAGTGACTACATGACATTATATCTCACAAGACAGAAGTCTTCACATCTTGTACTGAATGTGCAATTTATACTTTCTCACGTATGTAGTATATGTGAGAAAGTATTGTGATCATGGAAAAACTGATATCAAGACTCTGACAGATTACATAGCCCTATACTTGTTTCTTAATTAGACCCATAAAGGCTGTGCCATAGCTCAAGCGGTTAGTCGTTGGCTTCCCACCATGGCCCGGGTTCAATCCCGGGGCTGGTAAAGTGGGCTTTCTGGTGGACAAAGTGGTGCTAGGGCAGGTTTTCTCCGAGTACTTCGGTTTCCCCTGCCAATCTTCATTCCACCAATTGCTCCACAATCACCGTCACCTATCATCTGGGGCTGGTACAATAGGCCAGAAGTGGCCGCAGTACAAGGGATTTAGTCCCACCCCACTAGCAATAAAAAAAAATAAATAATTAGGCCTGCTGAAGCTGAAACAAAATCCTAAAATTAGGACTGTATTCAGACCCTCATAAGAATATGTAGAACATTATTCCCAAACATCCATGCCCTCAGGATACGAACTTGCATTCAAGTATATGGACAATGTGAAATCTAAGGCACTGAATATCTTTAAATCACATACCCACCCAGACTGAACTGTATCTACAATTGTTCAACGATTTATATAAATAAGATCCCCTGTAACAAGACCACACATGCACACTTACCAAATACACTTTAGTTCGTTGATGTGAGTCTACATTTCTGAACAAGAACCGACCACAGGATTCCAGAAGGCTGCAGCACATTTCAATGTGATGATGTGTGAAGTCATGGAGCAGCAGTTTCAGGCAATATAAAGCCTCTATCTTTGAGTACATTCTGAACTTCACCAACTCTCCAATAAATCTCACGACTTTTATCTTGGATTCAATATTAATCTGATCCTGATATTTCACAAGAAAATTATTTCTGTTAGATACATACAACATCTAGTAATCATGAACTTTATATATTATTTTCAATGCATAAAAAATTTTTATTTTACTTACCAACTCCCTATATCATTGTCTAACAATATTAATCGAGAAATCTCAATCATGAAAGGATAAAATAAAAATACAACCATTGTGGAACCACAGCAGAACAAATAAATACATATATGAGAAATTCATTATAACAAAAAAAAAAAAATCTCAGAATCATCAATTTCTTGAAATAAGACATGGGAAAATCTCTCATAAAATGAGGGCACTTTTCTGATACTTCCACCATATGAAATTCCTAGCAAGCTGTTTTGCAACTTTCAGCATGAACTGCATCTGCAGTCGCTGGCTTCCCATTGCAGCGGCTGGGGTTTGATCCCGTGTCTGGTCAAGTGGGATTTGTCGTGGACAAAGTGGTGCTGGGGCAGGTTTTCTCCAAGTACTTCGGTTTCCCCTGCCAATCTTCATTCCACCAATTGCTCCACAATCACCCTCACCTATCATCTGGAGCTGGTCCAACAGGCTAGAAGTGGCCACAGTACAAGGGACTTAGTTCCATCCCACTAGCAATAAAAAAAAATGCTCCCCAAACTCTTTTATTTCTGGCAGTCTGTTAAGGTACCATTATAGAGTACCACGAACCTCTACCTTCTTTGGTGGAGAAAAGTACCCATTCTTGAATCTGAGAACTGTATGTGTAAGCAGAGAATTTAGACAAGCCTGATACAGAAGTGCTCAGCACACAATGCATACTGTCATACCAGCTTGTAACCAGAAAAAAAAATCTGCTCAAAGATGTGAGCGTAAGAGGTTATGAATGCATATTTTTAATTTCTCAGTTCAGATAATACTAAAGATGACAAGAATGTTGAGCTGTTCCTTGTTACTTTCATGTCTACATGACATGTCAAAGCTAAAATGTGAATTTTCATAATGTTTTATTGTAAATGAACAAAAAGAATAAATACTGCCACACCTGCACTTTCTAAACCTTAGCACTGTATAATCATATATGATGTGCTATGGGAAAGTTCCCAGACTAGGTGGTTTTCAGGGATGTGTGGGCGAATGCATTGTTGTGATGAAGGAACCAGTTGGTTACACCCTAAAAGTTCCAGTTGCTGCACAGTTTCTCTCAAGCATCTCAAAACATCACAGTAAAAGTCAGAGTTGACCATAGTGTTAGGAGGAACAAAATTCACAGTGAACAATCCCCTTCATGCCACCCCCCGCTCCCCAAGAAAAAACAATGAACATGCTCTTTGTTGAACTCTGGACCTGCTGTGCCTCTTTTGCTCTTGGTGATTGTGGGCTCTTCCGCTGCGACAATTGTTGCTTTGTTTCTGGATCATACTCATAAATCCAACTTTCATTGCCTGTTGTGATACTAGAGACACTTGTAAAAGTTGGTTCCTCATAAGCCTTCTCTCACTGCTAAAGACAAACATTTATGTGCGACTGCTTATGATGATTTGTCAAGAGTCAGGGAACAAACTTCGTGGTAATGTGGCGCATGTTCAAATTTTCTGCTAAGAACTCCTGGCAAACTCCATAACTGATTCCAACAGTGTCTATGAGCTCATGGATTGTTGGGCGAAGGTCTTCAAGGATGAGTTCTCATATTTTTTCAACATTTGCTGTCATTTTGCTGGTGCTTGGTTCAACGGACACTCAACAGGTCTTGAAATGTGAATGCCATTCAGAAACTGCTGTCCGGCTTCGAGAATGTTCTCCAAAGCCTCATGAAGCATTTCAACAGTTTCAGTAGCAGATTTACCTAGCTTCATTCAAAACTTGATGCACACATGTCCGCTTTTGCCATTCATCACTGACAAAATGAAACACAAAGTCAAAAAAGCACTCATGTAAAAGCAATTACTGTTCACAGTGTGGTGTCATGTGGCAGACTGATGCAATAGGCTTGTGGAAGTGTGACCTTGGCCTCCCATCTCATCTTCTCACACTGAGGCAGTTACAACAGTAACAGCCCAGGAACTTTCCGATACACCTCGTATGTAATCTGAAGCTGGACTAGAAGAATATGTATTTCAACCACTTTCGGATATTGTGCATACATCATAATGAGAATTTTTATATCTTTTATAAACTATTCTTATATGGGGGTTGCACTGTGTACATTCTCCACATAAGAAAGTTGCAAAATTTGGATTGCCCCATGGGTATCTTACTGAAATATCAGAATTTCAATGAAAAAGCATACACTTACATGGTTCTCGTCATTGAAATGTACAGCTAAATAGTATAATTAGATACACACTTTTGAATCATTCAAAAGGATTGCTAAAATAAGTTCAACTAACCTTCTTTCGGACATGGAATTTGAAGTCTTGTTTGAGGAACTGGCCAAGCTCCACAGCGACATCAGGTACTACAGGATGCAATGTGGCAACAAATCTTGCATAAAATGGAAGAAGGTCCAGACGAGTACGAGGCACACTAAACAACATTCTGTTAAAAGTTCAAAAACAGTTATGACAAAAATAAAACAATGTAAAAGCAAAGAAAAAGCTGTCCCTGTACTTAAATAAGTAAGCACTACACCATGAATTTGTATAGGGTTTACGAGGGGGTACCCAAAAGAAACCGAACTTATTTTTTTAACTTATTTATTCAAATTTTAAGCACAAACCTTCAATCCCCTTCAAAGTACTCTCCACTTACACTAATACACTTGTCTAGTCTTTTATTTAATTTTTCAAAACATTGTCTAAATTCATCTTTTGAGATGCTTCACAGCACCTCCGTCGTTTTTTCCTTTCATGTCTCTTTTCATTCGAGGAAACAAAAAAAAGTCGGNGATTTCACGAATTTTTTCAACATTTTCATGTGTTCGGGCCATGGAAGGACGACCAGAACGAGGTTTGTCATCAATTGACATTTCACCATTTTTGAAATGAGAAAACCACTCAAACACTTGAGTTTTCCCCATAGCATCGTCCTTGTACGCCGTTTTTAACATGTCAAGTGTTTCTGTTCCACTTTTCCCGAGCAAAAAGCAGAATTTCACCGCCGCATGCTGTTCACGAAAATCAGCCATTGCAAAAACGACGATCATACAAAACAGTTGTCACTAGAAACTCTGCCGAAACTAGTCCTTACCTTCTGAAGCAATGGTAGTCGGCTTATCGACTCAGGAATGTTAGCTCTATGCGCTCACAGCGGCAAAACGCGGTACTACAAAAGCTCTGCCCACAAAAAAATTAGTTCGGTTTCTTTTGGGTACCCCATCGTATACATCCACTCCCTTCTACGCCTATGAAACTGTAAGAATGTGAAAAATAATCAAGAGAGAAAGGAAAAATTCAGTGGCACCCAGCAGTTCAGTCATATCTTACACAAGTTCAAATTATAGAAAATAAATCTTATAAATCATAGTCTCAAGACCAGAATTGGGTTATATAGGTACAGAAATTTCATAAAACATTTAACTATGTGTAAAAGGTTTATCTCAAACTTTTTAAATCTTACAGTGGCATGTGCAGCAATACTATTTCACTGCAAAAATAACTTCTAGATAGACTTTATCTATGTAGGATAAATAACATAAAATTAATTGGTGTTCATCTTTCTTTGTGATATGACTTACCATACATTCAAATCTGCAGAAGCCAAAAATGTTTGGCTTGCACTGTTTATGTATTTATTTTGACAAACGCAAAATACTTTACATTGTTCATGTAACAGCAGGTAGCTTTATTCAGCAACACTTTTTTAGTATTGAGACTATATAGCATAAGATGGTAGGCTGACTGATGAACTGGAGAGGATTCAAAAGGAAGTGACTGTGGCCCAACTGAGGTACTACCCTGGCATCTGTAAGGAGAGACTGAGGAAAACCACAAAAAACTCAGTCAGCATACCCACTGACCCAGCTCACATTGAGAATCTACCAAATACAAGTCTCAAGCATTACCTATAGATCAATTTGTTTAGCACACACATGTAACTGTATTCACTTTCTGCACATTCTAATCAAAGCCATCTTTTTTGCTTCTGAGGTCTGAAATGTGCTAACAGCAACGAGTAAAGGAGTTAACTGTCCTGGCACTGATCCTACATAATTTGATAGCATCAATCTGCACTAACTGTATGATCTCCAAAAATACGAGAAAATGACATATAAAATTTCAAAAACCAAGCTACTCACAAAATATATCGTGCATATTAAAAAATCAGATCAAACAAGTAAACTTCATTCTTCACTCTGTATCTGCAATCCATTCCTCCTTTCCTCCACTTACTTCACAAGTTTCTTCCTGTTATACTTGGTGTTCAGGTTCATGACAAATTCTACCGCTGAACTGTCAATCATTTCACGATTTACACAGTGTGGCAGGTGAGTCAGAAATGACTCCATCAATATCTTGTTACTGGAATTCGCCACACATTCTAATTCTTCTATGTCTGAAAATAATATGACTCATATACTTACATTCATAAACTTCATTAAACTCATGCATTTTTTGCATAATACAACACACTTGTAAATGTACTATAACTTTGTAGATTTGTGATTAAAAGACTTGTTTGGTATGCAGTTTCCTTGATTGAAAAAAAAAGTTTGAGGCCTCCCAACTCATAAAAAATACTTAAAATGTGATTTTAACAATGTCAAAAAATATTACTATCAAATTTTAAAATTATTAAGTGTTCTTCTATTAGACTCTATGTCTGTAATTTAATGTAACCTTTTAGAATTACAATTAATTCAGCATCTTTAGACAACATTTGGAAAAAGTTTTCATGACCCTGGGGTGGGGGTCTCCAACTTTGGAAAACAATGTTGTAGATATATAATCAAACATACATCATGCATAGCTGAAATTCAATTACACTTCTTTGCTTATTTAATGATGCTTTCTGAACTGCATAACTTATGGAGTATTAAAGAGAAGGTTCAATGTGAATGAAGAACCAAAAGGGATGAAACCAAGAACTATCTTAACATTTTGATGCAATTTTTTCTTCTAAATAACATTTAAAAATTCAGTCCCTACCTCACACAAAGCATAATGTATCTTTGTTATAAAGTGCAATTGGTTGATGCTGTTTAGGGAAATAATCACTGTTTACTCTGATATCATACTAGTCATAAAAATACTGTGGCCAAATGCAAACATTTCTTGCCATTAAAGTCAGTGTACATACATTATCCACTGTGTTTTAAATGGTGAAGTCACTAGCATTTACCAGAACTAATAAATGAAGCATGAATGATCTGTCAGGACAACTGCCTTTTGACCCTGAACTGTACCCAGAATGTCCCACACATGAAGCATGAATGCTAACTACTCAACAACATTCAATTAAGTGCACAAATTACTGCAACGCAATGAGTAATTATTAATACTTTCATTCTTCCTGTATGTAACATAACTCAAATGGACACACTGCTGTTAGCATACACCAAAACGAACTGAAGCTGAACATGAGAAAACCAAACATTTCACACATTTTAATGAACATTTATATCAACAATTTGATTTTACAATGTTGTAGATATATAGAACAGAGGCAGAATCCAAGAAGAACAGAGGCAGAAAATACAGTAAAATGGGTCTCTTAACCATGACATTCATATACGAGGAGCATTCTGTATATAATGCCTACTATTTTTTTAATGAAAACTACAACAGATACAGAAAGCATAATAACACAGTTAAATACAGCAAGATTTCAGCTACTTACAGTTATTTTTCCACATAATCACTACCATTCGTTATGCACTTTTGCCAGCGATGAACAAGAGCCTGTATGCCGCGCCCGTAAAAGTCTGCGCAAGTAGAGGCTAGTCACTTTCTTACATTTGCAATGACAGTACCGTTCTCTGGAAAATGTTGCCCACGTAGTCCATCTTTCATAGGCCCAAAGAGATGGAAGTGTGAAGGGGCTAAATTGGGGCTATAAGGTGGATGTGGTAGGACAGTCCAGCCAAACCTTGCAATGTGTGCAGTGGTTGCCAAACTGGTATGGGGTCTAGCGTTATCATGTTACAAGCAAAAGGTTGTCTGCTTCTCTTGCCTGACTAGGGAAATGTGGGCCTTCAGCTTAGTCAGCATCATCTTGTAGCGTTCAGAATTGACAGTCTCACCCAGCTAAAGGAAATCCAACAAAATCACACCCCGCCTATCCCAAAAGACCATGCACATCACTTTCCCTGCCGATGGCTGTGTCTTGAACTTCT